>NC_079206.1:64896796-64964296 GCF_026745355.1 Beta vulgaris subsp. vulgaris | reverse complement strand
CTTGGCCAAGAGTTCATTCATGGAAATGGAACCTGGACAGTGATCTATGAAGAAGGCCTCAACCATATTGCAAGATATGTTGAATCCTTTGAGTCCCGATCTAATGAAATATGGCTTGTCTTCAGGCATGAAGGCATATCTTTGTCAAAGCTTATGTATACAACCAAAGATGCTGATGAAATCCCTTCTGAAAGATCTGGACATGCTCGGGTATTGCACCCATCAAAATGGTGGCATTGGCTTAAGACAACAAAAGCAGGACAAGTGGGAATGCAGAATATTATTTGGCAATTGGTGCGTGCTCAAAATCATTTCAGTGTACACTGTAATTTGAGTTGTTTCATTTGGTTATTCATTTGGGTGCAACATATGGCTTGCGTTTCTTCTTCTGAATTTTGGTGAATTGTAAATTGAAACTTGCAAATGCTAGATCGTTGTCTGACATAGTAGTCTTGATTTTATGTAAGTTTGTCTTAGCTACTAGAGTTCTATGTATTGAGTATTTTCAGTTCTTTCTCAGAAGTCCTTGAGTTGTCTCTGTATTTCTCTGATGACTACTATTCTACTAGGCGTTCTACAATTACTTTTTGTTACTTTTTCAAATTTTTGTATCTGCAATTATTCTGCATCTCAGTTCAATTTTTGAGATAATTTCTTTGTTCTGTCAGTTGATGGCTCTCAAGTCTTGTCATGATCGTAATATTACCCACAGAGATATCAAACCTGGTGAGGATCTGGATCCATCTTTTTGTGTTTTATATATTATCTCTAATTTTTTTTCCTGCAGAATTAATGGTGGATTAAAGGAGGAGGGAAAAGTTGGTGAAGAAAAGAGAGGGAAGGGGAGGGAAGAGTGATATATTAATAGGGGTCAAACCTGCGTTTTCTTTTTTAACATTAATAGGTTTTGGTTTATTAGGTTAGGAAGGAAAATGAATCTTTCCAATATGTTGCATCGAAATAAGTGAAAATGAATATTTCCCTTTCCTTTTTCTCAAAGTTCCCCTAATCCAAACAAACTTAAAAGTCCTTTTTGGGAGTTTACATGTTAAATATTCCCTTTTAATCTCTATTCAAATTTTAGATTTAGGTTTCTTGAATATGACTGGAATCCTGGGCAACTGATTTGTGAATTATTTCTGCAGAGAATATGGTAATATGCATTGAAGATCAGGATACAGGTGAATGCTTTAAAGGAAGACCAAGTAGAGAGCTAAAAAGTGCAGGAAAAATGTATACATCTCTGCCATAGTGTTACCTTTCCCCATTCATAAAGGTTTCTGTTCATGAGATTGGAATTTAGTTAGGCTCCAAAGCATCCCTTGATTGTGCTTTGATGTGGATGCATGGGAATCATGAGCTTCCTTTAATAACCTTAGTTTCAATGGATGAGCAGAATGGTATAGTCTACTTTGGTAAAAGCAGAGAGTGATTTAGGCAGAACTAGTGTATTTGCCATTGGCCACGATGTTTCTTGTAACAACATGTTTGAGTAGGGAAGTTAAAAAGGGATATGCACTTGAAATGAAACTTTTGGAGCTAATTCAGTTTAATACTTGATTTAAAATGTAGGAAGTGAAGAAAAGAAAATTTTACATACCTCAAATCCCTCCTGAAAGTGAGATCTTATGTTGTCATTTGCAATCTCTCTCTTTGTTATGGTTCTCTTTGGAGTCACTATCCAAACCATATATGTAAGTGGAGCATTTTCTAAAGAAATTTGGATTTGTTTTTAAATTTCAGGATACATACAAGATTTGGATTTTCGCGAACTAACAATTTGTTTTTAAATTCTACCATGTCACTGGTTATTGCAGAAAATGAGAGAAAACTGGCCTTCTTCTTTTTTATGTTAATATTGCTTCATGAGGTTATTTTGCACACCACTCATCCAGAATCCAATAGGTGAATGAAATATAGGGGATAGCAGTACACAGGAGCAGAAGTTAGTGCTCCTGAAGTTCCGTGTCCACCAATGGTACCTAGTTTATATGTAGGGTGTCTGTACTCTGTGATAGACTAGCTTAGGGTGGCAGGGGTACTTTTGGTAATACACACTAGTCATTATGTCAGCTTGGGGAGTAAGGCAGCTAGTAAAAGAGGAGATAGCAGGCAAGTCTACTATAAAGAAGAAGTCAGAGAATTATTGAGAAGCTATTTAGCTTGTTAGCTAACTTTGGGAGAGTGTCAAGTCTCTCGAATACTTGGCAATTGTCTTGCATTTTCTGTATTTTCTAACTTGATAATATAAATCACCATCTTGATCCCTTAAACTACCCGCTTAGATTATCAATTCATTACAGTGTCGATGGACCATTTCACATTTCTAGTTTCTTCACTATTCTAAGCTTAGCATCTGTCAGTAGAATGTTAATTGCCATTGACATTTATGTTCATTACTTTGGTGAAGGCTTTGTAGTTAAATTCCTCTCTATCTGTGGTAGCTATTTTTTAATCAAGTTCGGCAGGATTTAATAGGCTAGAATTATTCATTAACCAAGTTATAAAAAGCTAACGGTCACTTGGTTGCAGTTGCACCGTTGTATTTGTGTACTTTGCTTGACCGTTTCAACCTTCTCGTGATTTGATCACCATTAACCATGAACAGAGAGATCTCTTTCCTCATTCTGGGAGTTTATTAATAGAAACCAGCAACTCAGCAAGTTATCTGTTACTTCTTAGTATCTGTTTTTAAGATATCAGCTTTTCACGATCTCTGGCCTAAGATCTGATTCTTCTCCATCATTTTTCTTTTATGGTACTCAATAAATGCATAAATAGGTTTTAGCAGAGATTAGAATATGTTTGCTCCATTTATTTATCTTTGGTGATAATCTATTCAATTTTCTACCACTCTCCAGTCACCTCTCACTTTGAATTGTTTGAAACTTCTGATCTCAAGCCACAGCATTGGATTATACTAGTATCGCTGAATGTTATCATCGTGCTTATAATCTATCAGTTAAACTGTGATGTGATGTTTTTTTATGTGCTTCTGTGGATCTTGTTTTCTCAGGCGTATTATTGACTTTGGTAGTGCAATCGATGACTTCACCTTGAGGCGTTTATATGGCTTCAAAAGCCCGTCTAGGTAATGCTTTTTAAACTAAACCTTTGTGCTTCTGTTAATGCTTCTATTTATTATCAGATTTGTTATTCAAATTTACTTGTTTATTATGAAACATTGTGACAGAGCATGTATCATATGAATTTAGTGTTTAGAGGTTATACGTTTTCTGGTTATTGCTATTCGTCGTTTCCTAGTTGGATCCACTGTATCACGTCTCACTCACATCACTTCATTGTAAAGGTTTTTAAGCTTCATGAGATATTAGGCCGCAACAGCCACAAACCATCCACATTGCTCGCGAAAATGGTTCCGTGACCATAACCACAATTGTGACCGAATCCGAGATTTATAACCACGGTTCGATCATATGTTTAGATTTCTAATTTTCTATGGGACTACATAATATGTATCTTGTCAAGCTTAATTGGTTGGAGGATAGTACCCAAAACCTCGTATAAGATATCATCTGCATTATTTCCCTCTATGATGCCTATAATCGGAAGGGAGAAAAAGGTTGTTAAAGCTTTTAAACACAGCTCTCAAGATAGCCTTTTCTCTAGGGTGGTTTGATGTCATTCAAATAAAGTTTTCACATTATTTGAGTTGTTTCTATGTTTCTTTAAGATTTTCTTTTACGAAGTGCCAAGGCATGCTCTATCCTTGCTGTCTGTTCATCTCATCTTCTTCCTCCCTCTCACTCTCCCTCTCCCTCTCTCTGAATTTCTTCCAGGAGTTGCAAAATTATCCAATAGGAACTCCCCCCCCCCCCCCAAACAAAAGGAAAAAGATCCACGTAAATATACAAGGGAAGAATGATCATGTACTTACAGTGCGTTCTAAATATTTTGGGGTGTGGCTCATGTACCACAAAGCTAAATGTTGATTTTCCAAGTTCAGAGGCTGAACAATCTCAATTATATAGGTGAACATTAATAAACATAGGTGCTGTAAATCTGAAAAAACCATTAAATTGTCAATTGAGAAGGCATGGGTGCATGACAAACTCACCTCAATTTGGCATGATTTACAATTTCAGATGGCTTCTCATATAATTCAATCTTCATGGGCATATCACCAAATAGGTTGTGAGCATGATTGGTTGTCATGTAATATAAGATCAGAACTCCGCAATCAAGTGATAAAGTTGATATAATACAAAATTTAATAGATAAAGCTTTTTTCAAAAAGTTCATCACACTGCACCCGAAAAGTGAGGAATTAGAGCAGATGACATGATCTTATTTAAGTGCTGCATTATGTTTGGTGAGCTCAAAACAGCTATTTGAAACACATTGCAACACAGAAAGCGACCCTGGTGAGTCTGGTGCTAGGTTGCACAGAGACAAATATGGGTACGGGTACGAGTACAGGTACAGATTCGGGTACGAGGGCGGAAAACGGTGAGATTTCAAAATTTTAGGAATGGGTACGCGTATCTATACAGGATATGTATCGTATTGGGCACCGGTGCGGGTACGAGTACGTGACCTAGAAGAAGTACCCAACCTGGCCATATTCTAGTTAGTTGAGACCAAAAATCAGAGAGGGATATAGAGAGGAAGAATATGGGAACAAAAGAAGAAGATGAGAAAAAAGGCAAAAGAGTGAGTGCAACTGTGCAAGTATAGAGTTTAGGAAGAGGTTTGGTGGCTGTGAAGGGGGGAGGGAGGAAGAAGGGGGTTTGTGTGGCAGAAGCTAATTGAGAAGAAGAAGAAAGAAAGAGAATGTGAAGGCATGTGCATGTAGAGGGAAAAAAGAGGCCTGCAAAAGAGTTGGAATGCCGGACTGTTGACTTTCTGGCCGGAATATGCCATTAAGATTGTTTCCAAAAGTTTCAATTTCTACAAGATACTTCTTGATAGAAAATTTATAGAAGGTGCTAAAACAGTTTTATAAAAGGTATTTTCTGACATAAATGCATCATTATGATAGTTTTAGGAGAGAGGTAAATATAGTGTTTATTCTCATCCAGATGCTCTATCAATCCTATATCTGAAGGTGTCGTGAGAATCTATAGTCAGAAATGTACTGTTCCCTTAATGGCTTATAATTTTCACTTTCTGCAATACAGAGCGGAGCAGACGTATGAGTACACCCCACCTGAAGCTTTTCTAAATACAAGCTGGTTTCAGGGACCTACAAGCAGGACTCTAAAGTATGTTAATTGTTTTTAGATGAACTGAAAGATTTGCTCTTAGAAGCTATATTTTTTTACCTTCAAATTACATGCCTATGTTTCTCTGTTAGTTACAACCATCAATATCAGAACAATGGTCAAAACTGAAGTAAATTCTTGTCGCAGTGTTCTCCATATTCATCTGTTTTGAGCTGCCTCTTTTTTGATAGGTATGATATGTGGAGTGTTGGAGTTGTATTCTTGGAGATGGTATTGGGTTCGCCAGATGTTTTCCAGATTAGCAGTTTATCTCATGCCCTTCTGGATAACCTTCTTAAAGGCTGGAACGAAGACTTGAAGGAGCTTGCATATAGGTGAATTTCATTGTAATATCTGATGGTTGTATGAGTATGAGTGTATGACCTTGTATTTTCACTTCATTCACAGAAATGATACATTTCTGTTGAAATTACACGTGACTTATTCTTTAGCAAATATATAAACATTTTTACCTATTTTGCATGGGAGGAGTTTATTTCATGAGTGATATCTTGCTAGCCTTGCTCTCAGACATGTTTGTTTATGGGGTGGTCTATATAAGGAAAAACTAAACCAGTAACTATATAATGGCCAGCTGTTGCTCATGGAATGTCCAATAGATTATGATTTCAATTTTTATTAAGATGCTTCATGGCTACAATATGTACACCATTATGATGTCATGGGTTCTTTCAACATACGATTGAAAAACTGGGGACTAAGTCAGAAATTGGAATTTTTAGCATTTTCCTTGCATGACTGTAAGAGTCTTTGGGTAGGTTTCTTATACGCCGACATTTGATGACCACCAGGTGTGAAGCATCTAAAGTTCTGCTTCATTTATTATACCTTTGTGTTTGCATGAGCTGTTTCCTCACTTGCATTTCAAGAGAACCCTGTTAGCTGCACAAATGTGGCTTGCATTGTTGAATGATGATAATTTGTTGTTTAACAAAAGATCGTGTGTATGTTAGTATTAGTGAGAAATATGATTTGCAGGAAAACTATATTGCTGATAAGTTGCTGCCTTTTTTACGCTTGGTCCAGGCTTAGGTCCTTCATGGAAATGTGCATATTAGTCCCGGGCCATTCCACTACACATCGTCCTGGCAAGGGCCCACATGACCAGGTGAGTTTGTTTTAGGTTAACCTAGATTATGTTACTTTACATGCCGGCTTGCTCCTTGATTGTACCAGAGTGCTCCTAAAGTGATGCATTTCGGTGTATTTTCCCTCTACTATGTTTAGTGGTTTATGTTCAGACAATGCATTTGCACTCACATAGTGGTTGTAAATATTGCACTGTGGTGGAGCATCCATTTCCCAATTTTCAAGGTTGGGGGTTTGGCTCTCACCTTCCCTAACTTTTAAGGTTGGGTGGGATTCATTGTCATCCTACTGGGTCTGGTGCCTTTGGCTGTTAAGATTTTCCAGTGGATTGAATTAGCTCGCCCCCTATCTCCCGGGACCTCAGCACCTCACAGGTGCTGGTTCCTCACAGCCAGTTGATTACTAAATTTATCGAAAGGTAGTGCTTTTTCTTGGTTGATGAAGATCACATGATTACAGAATGCTTTATAGTTTACATTTAAGTGGTTGACTGATTGCCAATTCACTCAATTGTGCTGGTTCTTATAACAAAATGAATTTCTGCAGGCTAATGATTCACCAGCTTCATGGAAATGCTCTGAAGAATTCTTCTCGAACCTCATAAAAAGTAGAGATCCTCTTAATATAGGGTTAGTAACAATTAGCAGAAAGGTTTCACATTGTTACATTTTTTTTGGTCTGGTTCACGGAAATTCTTAACATAATTTACTATGTCAACAGTTTTCCAAATGTTTGGGCTATGCGTCTAGTACGGCAGCTATTACGTTGGGACCCGGTAATGTTTCTTTTAAGTGGCTTTTTTGCATATATCTGTTACTATGATCTATGCAACTGCTGGGAGTTTCACTTGGTTGTATTTGGATAAATTTTTTTCATCTTTACACCTTAATTTTGCACATATGATGGCTCTACATGTTTCACTGTCAAAAATATTACGAGTTATTTCCATGAAAGTTGAAGCTTAAATACTTCTATTTAGCAATCAGATAGCAGTGAATTGCATGAAATAGGAGTTTATTGCCTACATTGAAGCTAAACTGAGTTCTTACTTCTAACAAATCAAATGGCGGTAGCCAATTGCCAGACCCCATTATAGATTGATTGGTGTCAAATTTTATGGCTAGCTATCTCCCGATGAATTAATAACAAATTAACAAGTTTGTTACCTCCATTTTATTTTCTCAAATTTTTGTGTCCAGGATGACCGCTTAAGTGTAGATGACGCTCTCCGACATCCCTATTTTCAACAACCTCCCAGTTGATCATCGATATTATAATGAATGCATCCGTCCAGGATGAAAATAGTTAATTCCAGGGGTGGGAATGTTGCAATTAGCATCAGGCATATGCTTTGTGTCGGGTTCACTGGTTAGCGGTTTTGCGAACCATTCCCTTAATATGAGCTGAACGTTGCAAAGATGAATATGCTTGGCGTCATTTCTGAGGTAGTTTCTTGGTTCATTAATTTGAGACCAAGAATCAAGGGCTTTCTTTCTAATTCTCCATGCCATCATTGCCACAGTTGATGAATCACAGAAGACGCATATCAGCATATGTATGCTTCTGCGGTGCTCAGACACGCATAAGAAGAGGATTGAACTACCACTGTAATTCCTTCATGACGTTTATAAGTCCTTTTTACCCTTTTTCTGATGAGTCATCTGAAGGCAAATCTTGTCTTTGTATACATGTAAATGCAAGTATATATAGTGTTTCCGATTAGCGAAATAGAAGAATGTACTGATTTTTCACCATTTACAGTAGAAAGATTTGACAGAATTCTAGTGCATTTTACAATCTGTTTCTCCTAGCATATTGTAACTGAAACTTTCTGAAAGAATAATCTGAATTTGAAATTTCATTTCAACATCTTATATGACGACGTACCACATAGTACAAATTTGTTGTGAGTGTAGAGTGTAGAGTGTAGAGTAGGGATAGCAACGGGTCAGACTTGGACCGGATTATGCATAATTCGATTCTGACCCTACAAGAAGTCGAATTTTAAATCTGAATCCGACCCGACTTAAAATTCGAAAATCTGACTCCGAAGCTGATCCGACTTAAAATTCGAACATCCAACACTGAACCCGATCCGACTTATTTTTTTGCCCATTTTTTTTAATAATAGAATAGTCTTCTATTATACAATAATCTAATCAATACAATTAAATCTAATAATCATATGGAAATCTTATATAGTACAAATAATCTAAATATTACTATTAATATTTAACAATCATTTCTTCAATGAGAAAATCATATATAATACAATTGGCTGAAAGTCCAAGTTAGGTTATACATAAATAATACATTAACATAAGTAACAAAAAAAAAAATATTGAGTGACTCAAAGTCGGAGTCGGATTATTTTATAAGATCCGACTCCGACCATCCTCCGACTTGGAGGCGGATTTTTTAAACGAAGTCGGATTACTTTTTTGTCGGAGTCGACTCGAATTTTTTTCTTCGAATCAGAGCGGATTATGGTCGGAACCGGACTTGATTGTCATCACTAACTCCCATGGCTTTAAACGGGCATGAGAATAACTTTTACGACCGTTTCGAGGTCATTTAGTGGCTGCACAACAAAATAATAAATTAGTCACTTGGTGGCATTCTGGGGTAATTCCGTTGGTGCGAAGCACTCAGGATGCATTATAAGTCCTGCCGCACCCTATAGAAAGTTTTTGGGTGAAAAATATGACAGTGCCCATAGAAACCCAAAATCAATCAAAATTGAAGGCTATAAGTAACGCTTTTAGACGTCCACGGGACCCGTGCAACGAATATCGTAGGATACCTCGAGAGGACATGGGATGGTATGCTAAGAACTCCCATGGCTTTGAATAGGAATAAGAACAGCTTTTACAACCGTTTTTAGGTCATTCCGTGGTTGCACGACAAAATAATAAATGAGACATTTGGTGGCATTCTGGGGTAATTCAAATGGTGCGAAGCACCAAGGATGCATTATAAGTCGTGCCGCACCCATAGGAAGCTTTTCGGCGAAAAATATGACCAGGCCCGAAAGAGCCCTAAAACTATCAAAATTGAAGGTTATAAGTCACGCTTTTAGACGTCCACGGAACCCGTGCACCGAATGTCAAGGGATGTCACTAGGGGACATGGTATGGTATAGTAAGGACTCTCACGGCTTTGAACGGGCATAAAAACAACTTTTACGACCGTTTTAGGGTCATTCCGTGGCTGCACGACAAGATAATATATAGGTCGTTTCGTGGCATTCTGGGGCAACTTCGTTGGTGCGAAGCACCTAGTATGCATTATAAGTTGTGCCGCACCCATAGGAAGGTTTTGGGTGAAAAATATGACCGGGCCCGGAGGAGTCGAAAAACAGTCAAAATTGAAGGCTATAAATCACGCCTCTAGACATCCCCGAGACCCGTGCACCGAATGTCATGGAATGCCTCGAGAGGACATGTGATGGTATATTTAGGACTTCCACAGCTATGAACGGGCATGAGAACAACTTTACGACCATTTCAGGGTCATTTTGTGGCTGCACAATAAAATAATATATAGGTCATTTTGTGGCATTCTGGGAAAATTCAGATGGTGCAAAGCACCAGGGCTGCATTATAAGTCGTGCCGTATCCCATAGGAATGTTTTGGGTGAAAAATATGACCGGGCCCGGAGGAGTCTAAAAATAGTCAAAATTGAAGGCTATAAGTCACGCTTCTAGACGTCTCCAGGACCCGTGCACCGATTGTCATGGGATGCCTCGAGGGGACATGGGATGGTATATTTAGGGCTTCTACTGCTTTGAACGGGCATGATAACAACTTTTACGACTATTTCAGGTCATTTTATAGCTGCATGACAAAATAATAAATGGGTCGTTTGTGGCATTTTGGGGCAATTCAGATGGTATGAATAATCCCACGGGACGCATTATAAGCTGTGTCGCACCCTATAGAAAAGTTTTTGGTTAAAAATATGACAGGGCCTGAAGAATCCTAGAACGGTCAAAATTGAAGGATATAAGTCAGGCGTTTAGACGTCCACGACACCCGTACACCGAATGTCGTAGGATGCCTCGAGCGGACATGAGATGGTATATTAAGAATTCCCACGGCTTTTAACGGGCCTAAGAACAACTTTTACGACCTTTTCGAGGCCGTTCCGTGGTTGCACGACAAAATTAATAAATAGGTGGTTTGGTTGCATTATGGGCAATTCAAATAGTGCAAAACATCGGGGATACATTATAATTCGTGCCGCACCCCATAGGAAGGTTTTCAGCGAAAAATATGACCCGGGACGGAGGAGTTGTAAAACGATCAAAATTGAAGCCTATAAGTCACGCTTTTAGACGTCTATGGGACCCGTGCACCGAATGTTGTGGGATGCCTCGAGGGGACATGGGATGGCGTATTTAGAACTCCCACGACTTTGAAAGGACATAAGAACAACTTTTAATTACGACGTTTCGTGGTCATTCGTTCCTTGGCTGCACGACAAAATAATAAATAGGTCGTTTAGTGGCATCATGGGGCAATTCAAATAGTACGAAGCATCAGGGTTGCATTGTAAGTCGTGTCGCACCCCATAGGAAGGTTTTGGGCGAAAAATATGATCGGGCCTGGAGGAGCCTAAAACGGTCAAAATTGAAGGTTATAAGTCACGCGTTTAGACGTTCACGGGACCTGTGCACCGAATGTTGTGGGATGCCTCGAGGGTACATGGGATGGTATAGTTAGTACTCCCACGGCTTTGAACGGGCATGAGAACAACTTTTACGATCGTTTCGGGATCATTCTGTGGCTACACGACAAAATAATAATTTGGTCGTTTGGTGGCATTCTGGGGCAATTCAGATGGTGCGAAGCAGCCGGCATGCATTATATGTCGTTCCGCACCCCATAGGAAGGTTTTGGGTGTAAAATATGATCGGGCCCGGTGGAGCCTAAAACTGTCAAAATTGAGGAGACATGAGATGGTATATTTAGAACTCCCATGGCTTTGAACAAGCAATCAAACAACTTTTACGATCGTTTCAGACCATTCTGTGGCAGCACGACAAAATAATAAATAGGTCGACTGATGGCATTCTTGGGCAATTCAGATGGTGCGAAGCACTTGGGATGCATTATAGGTTGTGCCGCACCCCATAGGAAGATTTTGGGTGAAAAATATGACCAGGCCCGGAGGAGCCCTAAAACGGTCAAAGTTGAAGGCTATTATAAGTCACGCTTTTAGACGTCCCCGGAACCCGTGCACTGAATGTCATGGGATGCCTCGAGGGATATGGGATAGTATATTTAGCACTTCCACGGCTTCGAACGGGCATGATAACAACTTTTACGACAGTTCGGGGTCATTCTATAGCTACACGACAAAATTATAAATGGGTCGTTTGGTGGCATTTTTGGGCATTTCAAATGGTGCGAAACACCCGAGATGCATTATAAATCGTGCCACACCCCATAGGAAGGTTTTCAGCGAAAAATATGACCGGACCCGAAGGAGTCCTAAAACAGTCAAAATTGAAGGCTATAAGTCACGCTTTTAGACGACCACGGGACTTGTGCACCGGTTGTCGTGAGATGCCTCGAGGGGACATGGGATGATATATTTAGAACTCCCACGGCTTTGAACGAGCATAAGAACAACTTTTACGATCATTTCAAGGTCATTCTGTGGCTGCACGACGAAATAATAAATGGGTCGACTAGTGGCATTCTGGGGCAATTTAGATGGTGCGAAGCACCTGAGATGCATTATAAGTCGTGCCGCACCCCATAGCATGGTTTTGGGTGAAAAATATGACTGGGTCCGGAGGAGCCCAAAAACGGTCAAACTTGAAGTTTATAAGTCATGATTTTAGACGTCCGCGGGACCCGTACACCGAATGCAGTGGGATGCCTCGAGGGGGTATTGGATGGTATATTAAGGACTTCCAGGACTTTGAACGGACATAAGAACAAATTTTATGGCCGATTTGGGGCCATTTCGTGGTTACATGACAAAATAATAAATGGGTCGTTTAGTGGCATTTTTGGGCATTTCAGATGGTGCGAAGCACCCGAGTTGCATTATAAATCATGTCACACCCTATAGGAAAGTTTTCGGCGAAAAATATGACTGGGCCTGGAGCCCTAAAACTGTCAAAATTGAAGGCTATAAATCACGCTTTTAGAAGTCCACGGGACTCGTGCATCGAATGTCGTGGGATGCCTCGAGGGGACATGGGGTGATATATTTAGTACTCCCAACTGTAGAGTGTAGATTGTAGACTGCTTGATGTAATCGTATTGTTACTTTTGGTCGCAAAGGTCTTACTATTAGTTGGAAATGTTATACTTCTATTTTAATTTACTTTATTGATTTCTTTCAGCTTTCTGCAATGAATTTTTTTAACCTGAATTATAATGTAAGAGAGAAAATTCATCAAGGAAAGAGTTTTGAAACAGTTCCATAAAAAAAGAAGAGGATTTCAAAACATAATAGGTTGAGAGGTACGCATTTTCGAGTTATATCAAGTAGTATACTTGTGTGCAGTATGTGATGGCTACTGGTATTGGCATCACATTCGATCCTAAAAATACTATCTTAAGGGGATTATGATAACAGACAAGTTATTAATTAGTGTTGCCTGCCTTTCTCGTTGGCCATCTTTGGCTTCTTCACAATGCATTTGGCCAATGATGATAATACACGCTTGGATGATCTTGAGGTCTTCCCCCCTGAGAATGTGCATCGTATATAAGAGAGTGCAACCCTCTTGTCTGTTCATGTCCTCACAGATGTTCACCTGAATCCAAGTACCTGTGGTTCTGCCATCACCCCATCTGATAAGGTGTATAGTATCACTATGACTCTATGAGTCTATGAGTGAGTAACCATCAAGACTCAAGTGTCTCCCTCCGTCCCTAGATTGTTTCAATACTTCTGTTTTCTATCGTCTCAAATAACTAACGAAATCCTTCCTTTTTTTTTTCATGGTTGCTAAATGCAAACTCCAATCCAAGATGCAAGTGGTATACTTTGTTTTAACTTGACAAAACTAAGTAACCAATTGCGTTTTCGTATCCATTTGTGTATCGCAAATTAAGCAAAAACTAGTCCCACTATATTGAGTATTTTTTAGCTCTATTTTTGGAATCAATATCTCATTTCACATCTACTTTTCAATTAAAATAGTATAGAAATCTCACTATATCAAATAACATCAATTTTTTTTAATTGGATGACAAAGGATAAATCACAATTTACTAAAACTCTGTGCATTAATCAATCTTTTAAATGATATGAAAGAGTACATATTTTTTTGGTACGAGGGTTTAAACTAAGAGAACGTATTGTGTCGGACTCGTCCGACCATAATCTTGGTCGGACGACTTTCAGGTGGTTCCAATTTTTTTTCAGTTAGTCTTCATTTTTTTTCAGGTGGTTCCAATTTTTTTTTCAGGTAGTCTTCATTTTGTTTTCAGTTAGTTTCTTTGTTTTTCAGTGGGTTTTTGTGCTTCAGTTAGACTTACTTGGGTTTCAGTTGGTCTTTATTCTTTTTTCAGGTAGTCTTCATTTTGTTTCAGTTAGTCCATTATTTCTTTCAGTTGGCCCATTATTTCTTTCAGTTGGTCCAACTGAAAGAAAAGAAAGTCCAACTGAAAGAAAAGAAAGTCCAACTGAAAGAAACAAAGTCCAACTGAAAAGAAAACAAAACACTAACCTCTACTTTCTCTCACTTTCTCCTTCTTCTTCATTATTAAACAACTCATTCCCTTTGGATCATAGTCACCTTATAAATTTTATCATATAACGCCGGTCCAAGAACTTGCCTATGGAAGGAAGTAGCTTTCACACAATTGAAGATGGTAAGCGCAACTTTGATTCATAACTACAAGTTTCATGTGGTTGATGGACAACATGCTGAACCAGATTTGTCGATCGTTCTCCATATGAAGGAACTCATTTCTCCATATGAAGGAAGTAGTTGCTGTTGTTGCTGTTGAACATTAGACTAAAAACCAAGTATGGAGGAACTCATTTCTCTCTCCTCTACAACAATGGCTGCTACCGACTGGATCTTTCTCTCTTAATTCAAGGATATGAAATCTCAAGGAATACGTCCATCGTCGACACAGCAAGGTGGCGGAGGAAGAAGATGAAGAACGAGCAGCGGCGCGGCGGCGGCGGAGGAAGAAGATGAAGAAGGAACAGCGACACCGTTCTCGCGGCTTCGTCCGACGAAATATATTGGGTCAGACGGTCTGACCCAATAGTTTCACTTAAACTAATTCATGGTCTAGCAACCAATTCCAATATTTACTTGAAGATATTGAAAGTAGGGGCCTTGTGTGAGAGAAACTCAGTACCTACCTAAAGAAAATAAAAAATTCAACAAGAATACCTAGGTCGCACGTGTGTCTAGTGTTTCCAAGAATCAAAACGAATGAATATAACTCGTGTGCTATGCCCCATTCACAAGGCTTGGCATACATACATTATACATATAGCAACAAGCCAACAAGATCATCTACACTCCAAGTTAAGGCATTCAAGACCAACTTTACCAGTGAACTATACATTGTTCTCAATGAAACAACAGCAATGCAATATGAATCAGGATAAATGTTGATGACGATATGCTTGAAGTCTTGTTGATTTTCCAAAACTTGCCAAAATCAATTGCAGGGAAGCAACTTTCCTACTGTGGACTATGTAATTATATATGTGCAGATTTGTTTTTGAGAGTGCAATTATACTCATGAGTCATGAGACAATTTACAGCCCAACAAGAAATCTTGTTGGATAGAAGTTATTCAAGGGTCACACAATAATCTTGGAGACCATAGATGATGTATCTAGACATAACAATTCAGGTCAATGGGACAGATTCGGACTTGTTTCGAACAATTTCAGGTCATGCTCAGACATATACTACAAGTTATGTAAAACATAAGATACTAATAAGCAATGATGATTCGATCAAATCGTGTCAAGTTCGGGTTGTTGCCTTCGACTTTCTCTCAATAATTTTAGGTTAGGTTCACAATAGGTATAAATAGACCTAAAACAAAGTATCATGCCATCAAGAATTATATATAAGTCTTGCTAAGGAAACCTACTTCGACATTATTACAAATAACATGGAAAGAAGAGGGAAAACAACGTATAAGCTTAAACAAAGTAATTGATTATAGTACAGACTACAGTGTTTTTGGTTATCTTATAGTATGAAGTACATATTAACTATCTGGACAATTTATTACACCTTGTTTACAATTTCCCCAAGGAAAGCCAATGCTAGGGCTTTAAACCATAAATAGGCTAGCGACCAGACATGCATGCTGTGCTAGCCTACTAATGTTGAGCCTGCGACAGACATACTACTCCTACAGCTACTAGAGCACAAGTATAAGCATAGCCATGCATAGGCTACGGACATGCTAGTGATCAGGCAAGAGAAACTTAATTCAAGGATACTCATCTACCAACTACTCCCTCTGTCCCAAAAATGGTGCTACATTTTGATCGTTGTTACTATTCACTTGGTAACTTTGACTGTCTTTTAGTTGATACATAAGAAAAAACATAGTCATGTTGAATCTTATTTGATTCGTCCCAATTTGTATCTTCCAAATATATAATTTTTATATTTTTTTCATATATGTAACTCAAGATATTGGTGTTTGAAGTTGCATCCCGTAAACTGTAAAAAAAACAAATGTAGCAACATTTTTGGGATAGAGGGAGTACCAATTAAGCTCCAAGCTACAAAGCCTGCAATCTAGCATGCGTAGTCTGGTTTGGGTCAATATGCACTTTTCGGCGTCATGGCCATTGAGCTGGTTCAAGCTAGTCGTGAGACGAGCCAGGACCAGCACACAGAACCAGTACCACGAGCTAGTTGAGATGAGCCACTTTTCACCAGGTTAACCTGGTGGAGAGAGCCTACGCCCACCTACCAGGTGATGGCTTGGCAGCTAAATTACGCTAGTACTGTTTGTGGCTACCTCAAGCTGCATTATGGTTACCGCTACAAGGCAATTTATATTTGCAAGGAAGACTAAGAGAGTAAATTTTTAATCGATTAATACATTTAGGATGCATGCGAAATTGCGAATGCATACATGAGGAGCTTAGACAACAAAATTTGCAGAAGCTATAAGAATTTCCTCATTTTCTGTTTACTGTGATTAAATACACTACACTAAAAATAAAAGTTACAAAACTTGAGGTAAGAAATATAATGACACCTCATTAGAATACATATGCTGGGGAATATACAAGAAATGAACATAAAAATTGCATTGATCCATTTCATTCCTGTGTGACAAGCTACATTATCGTCAGAATGATCAGGGCTCATGACTGTTCACCCTACTATGAAGCTCCAGCATTTCTTGGTGGTTCGGGTCAACAGAAAGAGCAGCCCTGCAGTCCCGGAGAGCACCAATAACATCACCAATGTGCTCGTGAAATGCTGCTCGGAGATGCAGCAAGTGCACATCACCTTTGAAAGCAATAGCCCTTGAAAGCTCTTCTATGGCCTCCTTTTCCTTATGGCTGTCCATCAACACTGCCCCAAAATAAAGAGAGCAATTAGGATTACATGCTTTTAGGAGAGATCAATATGACAAGCTTGCATTATCTAATCCAAACTATGTCCACTGCCATCATCCCGGCCTCAAACAATTCTTTAAGATCTTATTATTCTTGTGATTGGAGCTTCTACAAAGGAAACCCTGAACACCAAAAGGTTTGGTGGTGAACAAGGGCGTGAAAGGACTCTAATACCCTTACTTCTTGACTATAGTTGTTCACTTGTTTGGGTGTAAGGATATATGCATCTTTATACAGCCTTGTACACCACCAAACAGATTGGCATTTAGCCCCAATCTAAAGGGAACTACTACAATAACAGAGAACAGATTACCTTTAACACAACCAGCAAAATTGCTGGATCATAGTTAGTTGTACTTTTCAACCACTAAACTAAACCAAATGAACCACAATCCCCAAATGACACCTATTGGCATCCTTTATTATGAACTCAATCAAAGGGTTTCCAACTCAAGAGCTTCAATGCTTTTATTATGCAGAATATATAATCAATGTATTACCTGCTGCTCGATAACGATATGGATATACTCGAAGTGGATCTAATCGAGTAACCATTTCGAGGTCTGCCTTGGTCAAGTCGCGATCACAATACTCTGACCTCTTTTCATATGCAGATGCATTGTTCTGCGCCTTTTCAATTAGCTTTGTCATTTCTTCATATGCAGCAGTCTTGTCATTCCTGAGAAAGTGAACGCGAGCAAGGCCTTGATGTGCCCGGGTATGACGAATCTTAAGGGCGTTAACATAGCAGTCAGCTGCTAAATCGTATTTCCCGCAGTCTACATAAACACTCCCAAGATTGTTCAAAGCCTGTCATTTTGCATTCTTTAGACTTTAGAGTGTAGTGGATAAAAAACAAAGACAGAAAAGACTCAAATGGTTATTAACTTTAAATCTTATGTTGTAATATTTCAGAAAAATGAAAGACAAGGCCAGCCTATTAGTCTCAGAAGAAAGATAAGATTATGTCGATGACTAGCAACAACACAAGCCACAGATAGGGCTAGACATCTGAGGTTTACCCTCCTTGAAAAGAGTGGCTGCTTTAATACCCGTTAAGGGAAATTTATATGAAGGCACAGTATCAAAATGCCATCAGAAAGGGGTAGGTTTATGAGATGGAATGCAATGATTCAGCTAGTTTACTTAAGTGACGCGTACAATAGGCTTTCAGGTCAAACACATAGTTGACCAAAAAGGAGGGTGGTTGATTCCAAGAAAACCATACCTGACCTTTCCGCAGCCTATCTGAAGGACATTTCAGGGCATCTTCAAGAAGCGAAATAACAGCTGAAGAACATGATGGATCCTGACTAGAGTCCGCCAATGCATAAGCTTTCAAGAAGAAAGCCTCAAAAGATCTTTTCAGTTTTATTGACTCTTCTGCCTTCGAGAGCCCTTCCTCACAATGCCCCGTATCATATAGTATCCAGCCTTCATAAACCAGGCGCTCATCTTCACTTGAAGCATGTTGACGAGCTAACTGCAAACTTCTCATGGCTGCTTCCGGACAATTTAACCTGGTTGAGAACAGAATTAGATCCCCATAAAAGCTAGCAGCATCTGGGCATGTCCCATAACATTTCTTCTAGTTTCCAAGACATAACAAAGAAAAGGAAGGAAATATATTTCCTAGTTTCTGTAATGCAAATCTCGTCATATACAGCTTTTCTACAAATAATTGTTTCAAGTTTCCTACTATATCTGCTCTGGAAACGCAGTAATAATATATACTGACAAAAACCAAATTATAAGCAAAAAACCTGCCCTCTGACAGCTAATTAATGAGATTCAGGGTCAGATATTGTAGAGCATACCTAAGGAGAAGTAGTGATTGTCTGAAGTACAGGACACCTTTGGCTGCATCAGATTCAAGCATTTGATAAATTACAGATAAGGATCCAATATCATCAACTGAAGACCACCGATCATATAACTTTAACCAACAATCTGCAGTTGTCCACTTCTCGACGTGCTCGCGTACCAACATACGAAGCTTAGTGGCTGCAACACGACCTTCAAACACACGGTAACCAGGAGAAAGAGTGAGAATTGCCTGAACATCACAGAAAGCTGCTTCATAATTCTCAAGGGCTAGATAGAAGCAAAATCTGAGCTCCAAGCATTCTAATGCTAGTTTAAATCCAAGAATACGATTTATTTCAGCAATTGCAGCTTCCGCTTCTTGTTTTCTCATCAAGGATGAAGCCCGATACATATATGGATAAGTAAGAGTTGGGTCCAATTCTGTAGCTCTCTCAAGGTCGTTCCACCTCTTATCTCCTTCATAATAGAGGGACCTCTCCTGGTACATCCATCCTATGGGGGTTGAAGATAAGATTAAAGAATTAAGCTTCTCAAATGCCCAACTTTTCTGGCCCTTAATGTAACTTATACGAGCCAGACCAGCAATTGAGTACACATGGCCTTCTTTTTCGGCTTCCTGGAAAAGCTTTTCAGCTTCACCATATTCTTTTCGGAGAAGCCTCGCGCAACCTAGCTGATGATAAGCTATCATTTTTTGTTGCTTATCCTTTGCGCATTGCACCAGACGTTCCAAGAATAACACGTTTATGTCAGACCTAGCATCAAGGCTCATAGAAACTTCGCTCAATAAACAGAAGAGTGAGAATGAGGCTTTTCCAACTACAATAGACAGTTGTTCCCCATTAGCATTGCCTAAAATTTCCACAACCCTATCATCATTTAAACAATCGGGAAGGTCATGTAGAAAAACCTGCAAACATGAGGCTGCAAGTATTGGAGAATTTTCCTCAATTGCGCACTCTAAAAGATCCACGGCATCCTGCCTGGAGGAAACCAATGAAGCAAGTTTTCTATCACATGCATCTTTCAAACTCTCACAGCAAAATTTATTGGCAAATATTAGCATCTCTACTAGTAATTCTGGTGAAACGTCATTCAAACATCCAGTACTGCTAAAGACACTAATTGCTCTCATACCCATAGGTGATATATTGTTTTCAGAGAAGTCTATTTCCTCGCTGTATGATTCTGAAAAGCAACCATTAAGCATGGCACGGAATGGAGATGAAAGGCAAGCCATTTTCTGTCTATCACAATGTATTCTATCATTCCCAATACGGAAAATAACAGTCTCAACACTGTCTCTACCGCTGATGGATGCGATTTCAGAGGAACATGAACTGCAATCAACTCGAAGTTCAGAAGCCACATCAATTGGCCCAAACTCTTTTGCACATTTACTACACGAGGCAAGTAGGTCAAAGATGAACTCCTCTCCTTTCTTCTCATACTTCAACCATGACCCGAATATAATCTTCTCATGAACACTGCTAGCCTTAAGCCACGCAGTCCGCAGACTTCTACGCATCAATTTAACCTCCCCTAGTCCCCTAAACACCTGAAATTGTAGCAAATACAAATTCGACCTTTCATCTGGCGGACATGATTCGAGTTCTTCATGAATTTGAGCTAAGACTTGTACATAATCAAGAGGCTTATAGTGAGGAACGATAGGCGGTTCAGGAACCTTGACAAGAGATCCTCTACAAATAACAAATAAAACAAATAACTAAACACAATTGCTACCACTAAGAAAACAAACAACAAGAACAACCATCTAATTCGTCGAAATCTAACAAACAAGCAAAGAACAAATACAACTTACATTGAGGTAGATGCTTGTGCTGCTACTTTTGAAACTTTTCCCCTCTCAACTTGGAGCCATGATTGTGGATTTAGAACATTGAGCTGTGTTTCTTTACATGAATCAGAATGAAATAAAGTCCTCATTGGACATAGAGCACGGAATAACTCCCAGATCTCCACAATAGGCAAATGTGAACCTCCCTCCTAGCTCTTCAGCCAGGGGAAGAAACAAGACTAAATGTTTCTAATGGATCACAAACCCTACAACAAGATCAAATTTTTACAGAATCCCACCAAATATTAACCAATTACAGAACTTTCACAGTATTCCATCACACAAAAAGAGGACTTCTTTTACTGTTTTACATACACTTTATAAAGGTCTCAACTTCACAAATTGGAAGAATAAGCCCAGAAAATACCAAAAGAATCTCTACCAGAAATGAAAACTAAACCTAACCCACATCAAAAAGAAGAATATATACCTAATCCAACAAAAAAAAGGAGAACAACCCACAAATTCTCTTGATTTGTTGCTGCAAAAAACAACCCAGAAAAAAGAACTACAACTAAAACAAGAAAAAAAGAGAACTAACCCACAAATTCACAAGCTTGAATTTAGAGACCCAGTTGAAAAAAATGGGGAAATGGGCTTTCAGGCGTGAGATCAAAGTGAGAAGATTGAGAATCCAAAGGATGAAGTTTTTCACTTTTCTAACTCCCCTTTTTGTTTGTTGGTTGAATGAAAAAGGGAAAAAATTAGGAAAGTTTCTCCCTTTATCATATGTTTGTTTTTCCCTCCTTTATTTTTTCAATAAGTGCTCACTTTTTCTTGCAATTCTTCCGTTGGAGAAACCCAGAAAAGATTTGCAGCTTACTGTTGGTCAGAACACTAAACTTGAAAAAATTTAACTTAAAATAAATGTCATTAAAATAAAAATAAAAATAAAAATAAAACTTTATGACAAACAAGCTCAAGGAATTATTAAAACAAGGGATTCTATTTGTATGATTAATTAAAGTCGTATTCTTTTGGATTTATTTTCAATTCACTTCAATTAATTTCAATCCAGTTTAATTCAATTTACTTAAGTCCAATTCAATTCATTTCAATTAATTTTAATTCAGTTCAATTTCTCTCAGTCCAAACGAACGGGCCTATATGAATTAATTTTGCTCGGTGAGTATGCAAAGAGCAATAAACATAGATGTGTCTAATGTGTGTGTGGTGAGTTTAGTGGCTGGTGAGTTGGGTAAAGTTGAAAACGACGACGTTTTTGCATGTGAACAGCAAGGATTGTGGGTCCCACCACAGACCAAATTATCAAATTATATATAATGATGGGCCACCTTGACTTTGATAATTGTTGGTTTAAATAGATAATAATGGCAGAGAGAAAGAAACAAAGATTTTTTTTAAAAAAAATAAGTGAATTATATTAATAATACAGAGTGGAGATTATGCTCACATGTGTATGATTCCCATGGATGAACAAAAAAGGATGGTGATAGGAGTTTATTAGCTGCCTGTCATCTTCAATCAACTTTGGTATACTTCACATAATTTGGTGATGTAAAGTAAGTAATGTGAACAAAGTAATTTTTATGAGCATAAAAAACATGGGACAGATACATTGTTTATGTGTTTTTGTCTTTGGTCCAACTAAACTTAATTACACGTCAAAAATAAGATAATCTTAATTAGTTCTCTCATGTGTATGATTCGAGATAACTTGGGTAACAATACTCTCTATTTCTACCTTTTTTTAAGTGTGTGTTAAGATTTAAGAGCTTGCAATTTTTTATGGAAAGAAATTTTTTTATAAGTCTTTATAATTGAGTTTGCCATAAGCTGAACTCTAAGGGCCAGTTCAGTATTATTATAGTTTTTTATTTTTTGGTTTTTTGATTTTCAAAGTCATATGATATATGTCATATAATGAATAAAAAATTAGTCAAATTTATTGGGAACATCATGATTTGGAAAACTGACAGCTGAAAAGTGAAAATCACTTTTTCTGGTTTCCAATTTTTGATTTTTAACTTTAAAAAAACTAAAAACTGAAAAAAAAAAAAAAAAAAGATAACAAACCGGCCGTAACATGTTTGGTTTGATTAATTTGATTTAAGCAAGTTCAAACTCGAATTCGAAAATCTAATTCTAGCTTGCCTTAATAATTATTTTTGAAACTTAAGCTTGTCTCGACAAAAAGGCTTAAACGATAGTTATTGTACGTAAATAGTAAAGTTAATACTAGTACTACTCGGTTGTATAATAGTATTGAATATGCAAAATATTATGAAATTTACATTTTTGTCGTAATAAAATTGGAACTTGAGCTGTTGTGATAAATGATACATAACAATCTTATTAGAAATTGAAAAATATCTATAATAACTTCTTAGAATTACCGAGCTTCCTGAGCCTGCGAGGAGAACCCAATTGTTTTCATTTTCAGCTCATTCAGACTCAAATTACCGTATTGAGCTTAAATTCAGTTCATTTGGTCAATTAGGGCCTGTTCTCCCCAGCTTATTTTCAGTTCAGTTCAGTTCAGTTCAATTCAGTTCAGTTCAGTTCAGTTCAATTCAGTTCAGATCAGCTCAGTTCAGTTCAGTTAAGACCAGTTCAGTTCAGTTCAGCTCTTGACAATACTTTTACTCTCACATATCACTATTCATTTCAGTTCAGTTCAGTTCAGTTCAATTCAGTTCAGTTCAGATCAGTTCAATTCAGTTCAGTTCAGTTCAGTTCAGTTCAATTCAATTCAGTTCAATTCAGTTCAGTTCAGATCAATTCAATTCAGTTCAGTTCAGCTATTTTATGCCGAAGAGAACAGGCCCTTAGTCATATAATTAATAAATTGTTGAAATAAACGAGTCGAGTACAATCAAACTTTTAGTCGAACTAAATTTAAATTGTTTGCGAGTAGCTCTGTTCAGGACTACCCCTAATTATATTGGTAGGTAAAATGTGGGTGTCCCTTCATATAGTCAATTAGTCATATAGTTAATGAATTGTTGAAATAATTGCAGATTGTGAGCAAATAGAGATGAGCATTAAGGAAGTATAAATCACCAAACTCTTGCTTAAAATAGAATTTTCAGCTACTATAAATCAAAACATTTTTATATGTAGGTTTTGGAACAATAATGATTTATACATAGATTTAGGTTTTCATTTAGAACATGCACGAGCCTAATGCTTTTTGAGGGTATTCTATAAAATTTTGTACTACGATACTCACCTAAACTCATTCTATACCAAAGTATTTGTTGTATCAAAATTTGCTCGAAATAACCTTTCTTTTATAAGCAATTTTTTATCGAAAATATTTTTTTATTAAGAGAAATCTTAAATCTAAAAAAATTGTCAAAAGAAACTTGATGAAATCATTCTGACATTGACTCAATTAATGACCCGAAAAATTATCAGCGAGAAGCAACCGTTTATAGAGTTTATGTGAAATACATGTGTGGTTCAACGTCAAAAATGACTAAGTCAACATCGGAAAATAGTTTAGCTAGGTTTCTTCGCAAAAAAAATTAGTATAAGATTTTAACTTGCAAAAATAGTTATAAAAGGTTATTTCTGACAAAAGAATATAATCATTATAAAAGGTTGTTTCTAGCAAATTTTTAACTAAGTCAATACCGGAAAATATTGGCTAATGCTGGAATAACATCATTAGGTTTCTCCTGACAAATTTTATTAGGTTTAAGGTTTCTCTTGACAATTTTTTTCAAATGGTTGTTTCTGACAATGTTGCTTATAAAAAGGTTGTTTTAAACAATTTTTTTAAAACTTCATAAGTATACAATAGATGCAAGAATTGTGGTTGGCTCAACTTTAAGTGGTGAGTTTTTCCATCTTTCCGGTAAAGGTTAGGGTTCAATTCCTACCTAAGCATTTGCGGATTTAACTTTTAAGGGAAAATGGAGATTGGGAGGTGTACAACTTGTAATGGACCTCTCGGTAGGGGCCCTATGCAAAGACAACCAAGATGATTTATTCTTATCTATTTTTTTTATAAAAAAAAAAAACTATATAGTAAATGTATCATGAGAATATCTATCATGAAAGTGTAGCATGAGGATGATATACAATTATAATAAAATATCTCTAAGATTTGATAATTATGTCCACTCTTAGGAAGAGTTTGTCTTGTACGAAACCGCCTACTTTTAAATTAAAATTACGCAATGATAAGCCTAATATTAAAAAAATAATTAGCTTAATAGTGACTAGGTTAATTTCTTTCGGTGATTAGTTTAATTCATTTTTAATAGTTTTTGGTGGTTTAATTGATTTCACTTTACTAAATTTATAGTGGGCTCGTCTCTTATGAGGGCCTGGGTCCTAACTGTGGGCTAGACAGTGCAAACGCACGAAAATCAAAAAAAGAAAGTAAGTTGGTGCATGAATCATGATTGCATTACGTAATTACGTAGGAGCATGCATCAAGGGACAAAATAAGCCCAACGTTTAATGTAGCCGTTGGAGATTATCGGGTTCCTTGTGCTGGTTTTTGTGCCGTTGGAAAAACTTTATACATTAAGCCAATTCTGTCAATTTGGTATGCACGTCGAGTTTAAGCATGACATATAATTGGTAGCCGGTAGGGTTATTTCAGATCAACAATCTTGTTTTCCACTTTGGAGTTGATCTTTTTGGGTCATCTATGTGACTATGTTCAGGGGCGGAGCTAGGATTTCTAGCACGGGGTAGCGTAATTTTACGATAGGATCAATACCAAATAAAAATGCCAATTCAACCGTTTATAAATCGAAAATATTTGATCTTAAATTTGGTTTAATTTCATACGCCTTTGAGTGATAACACATTATTGTAGTTTCTAAATACATTTCAAACACAATTCATTTCAGATTCCAAAAAAAAAAACACATTAGCCAACTTGTTACTTTCTTCTACAATTCCCACGAGAGCTTTTCTGGTTCTCTTTCCTCCATCTCTCACCCCCTTTATTTCTCTCTCCTCTCCATTGTTGACTACATTGATAACAAGAGCTCAATTACAATTGTTCACTTATATCATATGTTGTTAATTTAGTTTTTCTTATAAATTTGTTGTATACTTTAAATGTATAATTCTGTAGCTATAATCAATGTAGATAAGAGATTTACAAATTAGAATTTACTAACAAAGTAAACAAGTTACTAAAATTTACTCACAAACTTATAAATTCCGAAATTACAAATTAACTATAATTTCACTCATTAATTTTTAAATTCCCAAATCTGTAAATTTCTAATCACGAACCAACAAATTCATAAACCCAAAATTCACGAATCATTTACCATAATTTTATAATCAACAATTTAAATTCAATGGAAAACCAATTAAAGAACTTTTAAGAAAGAAAGAATTTTAAACTACCAACTCTAGAAGTCCAAGCACTGACTTTGGCATGGAGCATCTCGGCAGCCCGAGATCTTCGTCATCATAAACTAAAAGCCCGAACCTTGGTCCCCTAACTTGGCATTTCAGCTTGAAGACAGAATTAGATTTGTCACCGGTTAATTTTGAGAGAGATTAGAGAGAAGGGGAGGTAAGGAGGACTGGAGGAGAGAGAAAAAGGGGAAGAAGTTCAGAAACAGCTAAGGTTCAGAATAGGAAACACGCTTTTTTTGACTTTTCTCTCTGATTTTTTTTTAAAAAAAAAGTAAACTCATTTTTTTTCACAAATTCAGGGGTAGCAGGTGCTACCCCTTGTTACAGTGTAGCTCCGCCGCTGACTATGTTTATGATTTCAAGTCGTGTTATTGCGTTAAGATGTGTTCAAGTCGATTCAGATTTTTTGTTAAGTCATTTCGGGTTTGGGATTTTAATGTCGAGCTATTAAAAGTTTGAGTAGGTTCAATTTATTAAATCTTTGTCGATCAGGTGGCACTGTGGCTGGTTTGATTTTGATCAAGTCGATATTGTGTTAACTTATAATTAGGTCAAGTTTGGGCTTGATTAAGTTCTATTTGGGTCAATGTGAGTTTGAGTAAAGTCCTGGCTGCTTGTAAATGAATCATGTTCAAATCAACTCGAAAGTCATAATAAGTGTTGTCCAATTATAGTAAAATTTTATTTTTATTCATATAAAATATTCCAAGTTCATGCCCTTTGTCAAATAGAGCTGACTTAATTTGGCTTGGGTTGAATTTTGGACTTGGTATCTTGAAGAGTCACATATTTCTAATTTATAGGCGAACTGATCATTGTAATTTGTAATTATTATGATTATAAGTGAAAATATTGTAAATTATTGTATATCTTAATATGATTCACAATATTAAAGCCATTAGACGTAATATAAGCAACAATTTTTTATATAAGTTTAAATCTTATTATAATAGAAGCAACATATATCTCTATTATATAAGGGGAGGGGAAGGAAGATGGTGTCTCCGTTTAAAAATACTAAATTACCCTTAATGATTTAATGGAATAAAAAAAAATTACAAAAGAAAACAATTTAAGAATCGTTTTTCCTTTTAACTTTGCATTTTAAGTGGATATAATACACTATTTTAAATCGACGCACGCACCGCGTGCATATAACGCTTGTTATATATAATTGATGAAGTATGACCTTGGCCCCAAAGGATCTCTGAATTCAGCAAATGTTTTGGCCTTAGAGCACCTCCAATGGGAGAAAAAACCCTCCCCATATGGAGTCTCTCTCCTCAAATGGGGCTCCACATGAGTGGGGTTGGTTCCCCATTTAATGAGGATGTTGAAGTTTTAGGGGAGGTGCCCAAATGAAGAACAAATGGGGAGCTTACACCTGGCGGCAGAGAGAGAGAAAAAAAAGGACCAGCTGGCCCAGCCAGCCTGACGCGCGGCAGAGAGAGAAAAAAAGAAGGGGAGAGCTGGCGTGGGATAGCGTGACGCGCGCCCAAAGGCCCAATCAGAAGCTGCCAAATGTCACCTTCCCCTTTAAAAGCAACGATTATTTTTTAAAATAGCCGTTGCATAATTTTGCCATTTTAAAAAAAATCTGCTAATTAAAAAAAAAAAAAAATTATACCAACGTTCATATTTTTTAATTTTCTATAAATAGAGACCAATTTTGCCATATTTTAGATACATTCAAATTTCTCTACCTTTTCCAATCTTTAATTTCTCTAATTTTTCTCATCTTAATTATATATTTTATTCCTCTACTCTTTAAATACTTCCAAACAAATTATCCATAATTATGAATCCTAATAATTCTAATTATGGAAATAGGCCTCAAAGAACCCCAAATTATCAATTTAATCTCAACCACCCACAAAATCCAAATTTCCCACAAAATTCTAACTCCCCACAAAATTCTAATTTCCAATGTAATCCAAATTTCCAACAAAATTCAAATTCCCCAAAAAAAAACAAATTTCCATCAAAATTTCGAACAAAACCCAAATCGTCAAAATACTAATATTGCTTTTGATCCAAATATGCTCAATAACCCTCAAAACTCACGTGATATAGATCAAGTGCATACTAATTAGTGTGCACTGTTCATATTATTTTTTTTATTTCCGAGAGCTATGAGACTAAGTTCATAACCCCACCTCAAGAAGCTACTACTTCCTCCGTTTCCGAAATCAATAGATAAAATATTGGTGGGGTATGGGAAAGTAGGAGTGAGAAAAGGTGGTGGGGTATAGGAAATAAGAGAGAGAAGATAAAATGGGGAGGTAGATGAGAGTAGTTCAAATTTGAGTAAGGTAAAATGGGGAGGTAGTGGAAAATGAGGTGGACAAATAAGGTGAGGAGAGAGAAAAAATGGGGTGCCCCATGAATGGAGGTGCTCTTAGGAGTTGATTAATTATCACTGTTAATCTTTAGCACCCCCCAAATAAAAAACTACACAATGACAATCACTCATGTAAACCATGATATCATAGCATAAAAGGGAAATCTTCAACTTTTATTAAATTATATCATGCATACAAAACATTACATAATTTTACGTTGGCTGTTTTTTCACAGCCTAGATTAACATAAAATGAGAGGTGTTAAATCCTCCCAATTTATTACATCTTTATTCCTTCAACTAAATGCATAGATAATTAGATACACTCAAAACAAATATTATATAATGACAAACTTAATTAATTACGAGCTAAATTTAATTAAGCATAGTTTTTAATAGCAGGACTATATTTTCCAATTTGATCCCAATACCTAGACCAAAGCATAACACCTCCATACTTTGGAGATTTCTTAATAACAGGAAGTACTTGTGACTTTAAGACATTCACTGGTATAAATCCACTGTTGGTTGCTTTAGGAGATGCTGGTAAACCTAAGAACACTTTATTTGCTTTAATTGATGTCCAATAATTCCATGCTTTGAAGAAGTTTTTGGCATTCTTTGTAGTGTACTCACAAGAAGGATTATTATTGAATCGAACCCAAACATAATCGAAAAGTCCGGTGTTTAGGGCGACGTTTAGATACTTGTCTGGGTAAGGACATTGAGGAGCTGCACTTAGGTACACCTTCCTTGCTTTTGTACTATAGGAAGCCAAGTAGCGCGCCAAAAGATCATAATACCTACATGATGCATGCATGAGATTTAACATACATTTAGTACTATAGGGAACAAATTAAAGATTATAATTAGACTATTAATAATGTGTGTATATATATAGTGATACATACATACACCAACGAACTAACTTTTTTTTTTATCCATATGAACCACGAAGGTAGTATAAAGTACAAAGAAGGGGAGGGGAGATTCGAACCTGCCTGTAACCTATCGTTCATAGCACCTCAATCTTAACCAGTAGGATAAGATATCCTTGGTATATACACCAACTAACTTAGCCTAACGTACTTGTGGCTCCAATATTTAATTTGTTTCTTTTTATAGGACAATAATATAAGTGAAGTTATGCCTTGAAAAGGGGAACTTAATTCATTTAAACTAGACCTGATCAACTCCAGCCTATCCCGCGGGCCTGTCCTGGCCGTCCCGACCCAATTTTTGGGCGGGTTTGGGTAGATATTTTGGCTCGCAGTCAGGCCCGACCCGTTTTTTTGCTTTGGCCCAAGCTTTGGGCAAGTAACAAATGACTTTTAGTCTATTTTTTGGCCTAAAAGTCCGTCAATTCTGGCCCGAAATAGCGGATTTTGGGCACAAAAATTGACCCGAATTTTGGCATGGCATGGCCCGACCCGACCAATGATCTATTTTTTAAGGCCCGGTTCATAAGCACCTCTAATTTAAACTTATTTTTCTAGAACAAAGTAAAAATAAAGTGAGAATGAAGCTAAAAAAAAGTTACCATGATACTTACTTTGTTGATCCACTTTCAATATAGAAGTCGACCCCATCAAGTACAACATTACCTAAGGGTCGTGAACGCGAGTTGCCTCCCAAAAATTTGGTCCATAGATAATTTGCTAGGATTCTAGCCTCATAAGAAGAATTCAAGCTAGCATAACCTGCAGCATTACCACTTATAGAGAGAAATACCTTCACCCCAACTGATTGACAATATTTGATTTGATTACTAAGTAATCCACAACCACCGTTTGATGGATTACAATGTTTGGCAAGGTTTAAAGTTGGAGTTCGTCCATTGCGAAACGTACTAAGAAAACCTATGTTGACATGAGAATATAACTTAGTAGAACATGTTTGGTTAAGATTACTCTCTTGACCTTGGCCCCAATAGATACCAATGCCACCTCCATAGGCAGCATTAGCTAGGATTAGGGAAAGGAATGCAACAAACACGATTTTTGTAGCCATACTTGTGAATTTTTTTTTTGTGTACGTGTGTGTTTTGATTTGTATGATATGTGGATATGTTTAGGGTTCAATAGCTCAATTAGCATATTTATAGAGCTCAAGAACTATGATCGAAAGGCGATTATCCCATGGGCCGAAGTTGAGGGGTCCTTCCTAGAAGGTTTGCTTAATTACCTATGGTATAGTCTAATAGCATGCCTTGTTTGATCATTGTAATTATGCTAATCATGAAGTTAAGTTTTGAATAGTTATACGAGTTATACCATAGTCCATATATAATTATTGTGATCCAAAGGGCGTTTATAAGTTATAACAATGAGCTATAGGTATAAACAACTTAATAAAGTTAGGAGCTAGCTGGGTCAGTTTTACTATACATGCATTATCGTACATGCGCGGCATGCATATCCACAGTTTGAGATAAACCATGCATTTCATAATAATCTGAATTTTCAAATACCGCTAGTATTAGTAGCCTTCTATGTGGGTCTTTCTTATTAATTTCAGACCACTAAGGCATGTGATAGCCTTAATTAGGACAATTAAAAGGATAAGAAGGCCATGTTGACAAGGTAATAAAAAAAAAAAAAAAAAGCTCAATCCTCATAAATCTATACAAATATATTGAAAAGTGTGTTTGTCAAAGTTTATAAGCTACGTGGAACCCTCCCTCAGAATTTTCAGGAAAAGTATATTGGTGTCTTGAATCGAATTCCTGACCTCTTAATAAATATACATTTGACCGACTAATTAAACTCATATTTCCATGATCAATTTGATCCCCCGATTAAATCCGAGGGCAAACGCCGATGAAAAGATGAAAAGATCGCTTAGATTTAATAAAGGGTCGCTTGTATTTATCCATAGTTTGTCTAGTTTATTCCTTATACTGAAAATTCGATCTAATTAATACTTATGTTTTATTGATTCTCATGTCCTCAAAACCCCTTATATGTCTTAATAGTGACCATCATTCCCTAACTCCAATGATGAAGTTGGAATATTATTTTCATTATTGCAATTGACATATATCTATTATTCCAAAAGTAAAGTAACGCTAAAATTCGGTCATAATTAGTTGTTTTATATCGCAACTTACAAAATACATGGTATTACAAACGAAACAAAGCACACAATACGAGTTGCATAAACGATAGAAACAAAGGTTCAACCATGCAAAAATTAAAACCGTAAAATTCGGAGCAATGCTTGGGCTATACACTAGTTAAAACATCCATTTTTTGGACCACGAATTGGCCTATTACTAGATGCCATAACATTTACCATCAATTAAGAGAAAAGCTCAAGGTTTCTAGCAGATTCATTGCTCTATCACACATTTTATTTTATAAACTAGCTAGTTTTTTTTATCTCGGAAGATGTTCCAAGGTATTTTTAAGGTTAATTACATTTTAGTAGTTTAAGACAAGTAAGATGTAGAAAGATGTCCACAAAAAAATTAACTATCCCTTTGCCATTACTTTAATTTCTGTTTACTTGTGGTATTATTATGTTTTAAAAAGAACAACTGCTAGTATCAAGCTGTTTACAAACAGTTAACTCAAACAAGCAATATAAAGTACAAATAGCCAATATCTAATACCAGAAATAGGTCAAAAACGATCAACCATTACACAACGTGACTACAAGCTAAGTCTACAGCCCTCTTACAATTCCCTAAGAATAATGTTCTTAATTCAATATATTTAAAGATTTCAAATGAGTAAATCGTTGCACATGTAGGATAGTTATAGGGGTGCTAAAAAAAACCGACTAGCACCATGTATGATAGCCTAGGATCGATCATTTTGCTTGAACACGCCTAACTATAGATAGCTTATGATCAATCATTTCGCTTGAACAGAAAATTTGTGGAACTCAATTATTCATATATCACGGCCTAAATTTATTATTCCAATCACCCATTAGAAATAAATGAAATTATGATCAGTTCCGAAAAAGTCCAAAAATGTCCCAAAAATAGCCAAAATTGAAGGTTATAATACACGCTTTCGGGCTTTTCCGGGGTCCGAGCTCCAACCGCCACAGGATTCCTCTTAGGGACATCCGGACATGGTAGGTCATTGGAAATGAGTCATGTTGATTGGAACGAATATGTGAATGCATTTACGTTTATTTCGAGGTAATCTGGGTTTCACGAGAAATGAACAAATGAGGTGTTAGAGGCTTTTCGAGGCAATGCAAATTATGTCAAGGACCCGCGCAACGTTACAAGTAATGTCGGCACTCCTAGGAATGTTTCTGGAGAAAATATGACCAGGCCCGGAGAAGTAAAAAATGTCCCAAAAAAAGCTAAAATTTAAGGTTATAATACACGCTTTAGGACTTTCACGGGGCCCGAGTTACAGACGCCACATGATGCCTCCTAGCGACATAGGAGGTCATTCGAAAAGAGTCATGTGGCTTGGAACGAATATGTGGATGCCTTTACGTTCATTTTGAGGCAATTTTGGGTTTGATGAGAACTGAATAAATGAGGTGTTCAGAGGCATTTCGAGGCAATGAAAATAGTGTCAAGCACTCGCGCAAAGTTACAAGTCGTTTCGGCACTCCTAGGAATGTTTCGGGAGAAAATAAGAGAATGCCCGGAAAAGTCCAAAAATGTCTTAAAAACAACAAAAAAATTGAAGGTTATAATACACGCTTTCAGTCTTTCCCGGGGTACGAGCTTCGAACCTCATCTACTCTAGAGGTAGGCTCTTTTCCGTATGACTTTTAAGGTAGGTCATTGGAAATGAGTCATGTGGCTTGGAACGAATATGTGGATGCCTTTACATTCATTTCGAGGCAATTTGGGTTTCACAAGAAATGAACAAATGGGGTGTTTAGAAGCTTTTCGAGGCAATGCATATTTTGCTAAGGACTCGCGGAACATTACAAGTCTTGATAGCACTCCTAGGAATGTTTCAGGAGAAAATATGACAGGCCCGTAAAAGTAAAAAAAAAATGTCCCAAAAACAATCAAAATTGAAGGTTACGCTTTCGGATTTTCTCAATGCACAAGCTCCGAACGCCACGGGATGCCTCTTAGGGCCATTGGAGTTCATTGGAAAGGAGGAATGTGGCTTGGAACGAATATATGGATGCCTTGACGTTCATTTCGAGACAATTTTCAGTTTCACGAGAACCGAACAAATGGAGTATTAGAGGCTTTTCGAGGCAACACAAATGGTGTCAAGCACCCGCGCAACGTTACAAGTCATGTTGGCCTTCCTAGGAACATCTAGTGAGAAAATATGACCAGGCCTGAAAAAATTCTAAAATATTTCGAAAACATCCAAAATTGAAGGTTATAATACACACTTTTGAACTTTCCTGGGGACCGAGCTCCAAACGCCACAAGATGCCTCCCAAGGACAAGGTAGGTCATTACAAAGGAGTCATGTGGCTTGAAATGAATATGTGAATACTTTGACGTTCATTTCAAGGCAAATTTAGGTTTCACGAGAAATGAACAAATTGGGTGTTTAGAGGCTTTTCGGAGGCAACACAAATGGTGCGAAGCACCCACGCAACGTTACATATCACGTCGATCTTCCTAGGAACGTTTTGGAAGAAAATATGACCAGGCCTGGAAAAGTTCAAAAATGTCCCAAAAACAGCAAAATTTCATATACACGCTTTCGGACTTTTTCGGGGTCCGAGTTTCGAACGCCACGGGATTATTCTTAAAGACATGGTAGCTAGGTCATTGGAAAAGTCTCCTGTGGATTGAAACGAACATGTGGATGCCTTTACATTTATTTCGAGGCAATTTGGGTTTCACGAGAAATGAACAAATGGGGTGTTAGAGGCTTTTCGAGGTAATGCAAATTGTGCCAAGGACCCGCGCAACGTTACAAGTCATGTCGAAAATCCTAGGAAACTTTCGGGAGAAAATATGACCAAGCCTGGAGAAGCCAAAAAATGTCCCAAAAACAACCAAAATTGAAGGTTATAATACACGTTTTAGGACTTTCACGGGGTCCAAGCACCGAACGCCACGGGATGCCTCCTAGGGCCATGGGAGGTCATTGAAAATGAGTCATGTGGCTTGGAACGAATTTATGGATGCATTTACGTTCATTTCGAGGCAATTTTAGGTTTCACGAGAAATGAACAAATGGGGTGTTTAGAGGTTTTTCAAGTCAACATAAATGGTGCCAAGCACTCGATGAACGTTACAAGTCACGTTGGCCATCCTAAGAATGTTTCGGGAGAAAATATGACCAGACCCGAAAATGTCCAAAAATATCCCAAAAACAGCTAAAATTAAAGGTTATAGTACACGCTTTCGGACTTTTTCGGGGTTCGAGTTTCGCACGCCACGGGATGCCTCCTAGGGACATGGTAGGTAATTGTAAAGGAGTCATGTGGCTTGGAACGAATATGTGGATGCATTTACGTTCATTTCTAGGCAATTTGGGTTTCACGAAAAATGAACGTATAAATGGGGCGTGTGAGAGGCGTTTCGAACCAATGCAAATGCTGCCAAGGACCCGTGCAACGTTACAAGTCTTGTTGGAAATCCTAGGAATGTGTTTTGAGATAATATGACCAACCCCGAGACGTCCAAAAATATCCTGAAAACAGACAAAATTGAAGGCTATATAATACATGTTTTCGAACTTTCTGGGGGCACGAGCTCCGACCGCCACGGGTTGCCTCCGAGGGACGTGGGGGTCATTGGAAAGAAGTCTTGTGGCTTGGAACGAATATATGGATTCATTTACGTTCATTTCGTGGCAATTTTAGGTTTCACGAGAAATGAACAAATGAGGTGTTTAGAGGCTTTTCGAGGTAACACAAATAGTGCCAAGCACCCGCGCAACGTTACAAGTCACTTCGGTCTTCCTACTAATGTTTCGGGAGAAAATATGATCAGACCCGAGAAAGTCCAAAAATGTCCCAGAAACAGCCAAAATTGAATGTTATAATACACGCTTTCGGACTTTTCCGGGGCCCGAGTTTCGAACGCGGTGGGATGCCTCCTAGGGACATGGGAGGTCATTGTAAACGAACGAGTCATGTATCTTGGAATGAATATGTGGATGCCTTTACGTTTATTTCGAGGCAATTTGGGTTTCAAGAGAAATGAACAAATAGGGCGTTCAGAGGCTTTTCGAAGCAATGCAAATTGTGCCCAGGACCCGCGCAATGTTACAAGTCACGCCGTCACTCCTAGGAATGTTTCGGGAGAAAATATGACCAAACTTGGAGAAGTAAAAAAATGTCCCAAAAACAACCAAAATTATAGAAGGTTATAATACACGCTTTAGGACTTTCACGGGCCAAGCTACAAACGCCACGGGATGCCTCCTAGCGACATGGTGGGAGGTCATTGGAAAGAAGTCATGTGGCTTGGAACTAATATGTGGATGCATTTACGTTCATTTCGAGGCAATTTTGTGTTTGACGAGAAATGAATAAATGAAGTGTTCAGAGGCTTTTTGAGGTAATGCAAATGATGTCAAGCACCCACGCAATGTTACAAGTCATTTTCGCACTCCTCGAAATGTTTTGGGAGAAAATAAGAGCATTCCCGAAAAAGTCTAAAAATGTCCTAAAAACAGACAAAATTGAAGGTTATAATGCAAGCTTTCGGACTTCCCCGGGATCCAAGTTCCGAACCCCACGAGATGCCTCCTAGGGTCATGGTAGGTCATTAGAAATGAATCATGTGGTTTGGAACGAATATGTGGATGCCTTTACGTTTATTTCGAGGCAATTTGGATTTCACAAGAAATGAACAAATGGGGTATTCAAAGGCTTTTCAAGGCAATGCAAATTTTGCTAAGTACCCGCACAACATTACAAGGTTTGTCAGCACTGCTAGGAATGTTTTAGGAGAAAATATGACCAGTGTTCAGAGGCTTTTCGAGGCAACACAAATGGTGCCAAGCACCCGCGCAACGTCACAAGTCACGTCGACTTTCCTATGAATGTTTCGGGAGAAAATATGACCAGTTCCGAAAAAGTGTAAAAATGTCCCAAAAACAGCCAAAGTTGAAGGTTATAAGTAGTAAAAACTAAAGGTGACCCAATCCCATTAAAATTAGCCAAATTAATACTACCTCCGTTCTTTTTGAATGTGTTTGGACACAATTTTTATGGATTTGGAACAAATGAGTAGTTTAGCATAAAAGTAACTCTTTAATTAACTAGAGTAGAAGAGAAATCATCCTTAGAAAATAAAAGCAATTTTATAAGGCAAATTAAAGTGAGTAATTAATGATGGTTTTAAATAATAAGATAAAGTAAGGGAAATATTATCAGTTAAAGTTGCTTTTTATACCAAAATTGGAATTGTTGCAATAGATATGAAACGACCCAAAATAGTAATTATTGTAATATAAAAAAACGGAGGAAGTATATTGTAACATCGTCTCATGTACGAATCTATAATATGTAAACTTTTGTGTATTATAGGAGTTTTAGTGCTTTACCATTTAATACTACCATACATCATCTTACACCTTTTAAAAGTAGGAGTTCCCAACACTATTCCTTTCAATAGTGTTATGGGTGACAAAAGGTTGAAATTTACTATTCATTTCAAAAACATGTGTTGCTCACATGGTCTCATTCCCATTTCACTGCACGCTTCATTCACGTGCTGCTCCCTTCTCCTTCTCAATCTCGCAGCTCCTCAGTTGGACTCAAATTTCAATCCACTTCTAATTTCTAATTTCCAGTTCCAGTAATCTCAGTTGCTCTCAAAAAAATTCAATCATCATCGTCATCAATTAACCTGATTTGCAAATAGGTATTTCGGAAATTCGAGCTGATTTTAGAAATTAGCGATTAGGTATTTCAATCATCAAGCATCATTTCATCATTAGAAATTAGCGGTGAGGAATTCAATCCACAAATCCACATCAACAAATCAACAAATCAACATCAACAATCATCAACAATCAACAAATCAACAAAATTGACAAACTTAATCAATTGAATTCGGAATTCAGGAATTCAACATGCAAATCACACCGAAATTGCGTCACATCGAACTCAAAGGCTCAAGCTTGAGTGCAGTGCGAGCTCCGTCTCAATTGATGCTTGCTAATGGATTTCGGATGTGGCTCAACTCTCGGATTTGGAGGTTGGTCGTTTGATTTCAATTTTTCCTACTGATTTTGGTTTGCATGCTTTTGGGTTTGAGTGGAAAGATTGGTTTGAATTCTTGAATCTTAATTTGCTGGTAGAATTCCTATGATTGGGGTTTGGGTGGGAAGTCTGCTTTGAATTCCTGAGCTTGAGTTAATTGTATCTTTCCATTTAATAATCCATTTTATTAAATGAACATTTAAACAGATTATTAGCATGAAAGAATTAAGGGAATCGCACTTTATATTGCTTTATAATCATGAATTTCTATTGGGTTGGGGAGGTGGCACAGAAGGATTACTTTTCAACTATATAGTTTCTTTACTTGTGTTCTAACTAGCTTCCAACTAGGAGAAAGAGGATTAGTTCCTTGTTTTGAGGGTGAGGCCATACCAGAGGAGAAGTTCACAGTACAATAATTTCTATATTTTATTCAATATATTTTGTCATGGCTCAAATTTTGCTCTTCTCAGCCTAGGGTTTAATCTTCTTTGCTACATATTTCTCTACTATAAATACTTTTTAAAATATCAAACTGCCTCTTGGTCTTTGCCTTCTTCCCCACAATTTGAAATTCTAACTGAAAGTGGTAGGTTATCAATCTGGCTTCTCTATTTACTGGCAACATTCCGTGGTTAAGCATTATAATTGCTTCTTATCATGTATCATCTGATCATCTGATCATCAAGCACACAAACAAATAGAACTTGGCACAAATGAATTATTGGATGTTGGATATTCTTGGACAAAAAAACTGTTGTGTTTGCAAACTCCCAACCTTTATTAGTTTGCTTTAAAACTTACAAGAATCAAGTAGATAAGTAAATGTGGGTTGCTTGGATCAAACTTACTAATATTAAACTTCTATAATCTGTGTTTTTTGATTTGTATCATTTTAGCAAGCACATGAGTAAATGTGGGTTGCTTGGATGAAACTTTCTAATATTAAAATTCTATACGGTGTGTTCTTTGATTTGTATCATTTTAAAGAAGAATTAAAGTGGAATTTTGGTTTGTATTGTAGTTGCTGTTTTGTGTTTGAGGGTGTGCTTTTGTTCAGAACAATTACCTTGAGGAATTGAATTCTATAGGTTTCATAGCAGCCTCTTTAATGCAAGTTTCTCTGCTTTCCCGCCCATCTCTCCCCCCCCCCCCAAAAAAAAACTTGAAATTCCATTTTAAAGTGGTCGGTTATTGTCTTGGCTTCTCTTCAGCATTGTAATTACTTCTAATCAGCTATCATTCCCTCATAAAGCATACAAATAACATAGTCAGATCTCATGTATTTGCAAAGTATCAAACTTTATTAGTTCCTTTAAAAGGCTACACGAATCAAACACACAAATAAATGTTTGTTAGTGGGATCATACTTACTAATATTCAATTTTGAAAAATGTTTGTTGGTGGGATCACACTTGGCAATATTCAACTTCTACAAACTGTTTTAAAAAAAAAAACACCATTTTTAAAAAGGAAAACAAAGGTTACGATTTTGTTTGTATTGTAGTAAATTTGAGGGTGCTCTTTTCTCCAGAGAATTTAGGTTATAGATCTAGATTATTTACGTTTCGTAACAGCTTTTCAGATGCAAGTTTAGTTCTTTTTACATTGTAGAACTAAATTAATTAGCTTCTTAAAAGGTTAGGATCATACTTCTGATCAGTTCTATAGTATGCTTGGTTTTTTTTCGCCGTTGTAGTAAGCTCTTGATTTCCCACATTGTAATCTTGCTGGTTTGATTGTGATTGTAGGGCGCTTTTTCAGTTCTATAGTATGCTTGTTTCCTTTTCCCGTTGTAGTAGACTCTTTGCTTTCCACATTGTAATCTTGCTGGTTTGATTGTGATTGTAGGTTTTCTTATATTCACACATACCACTGGTGGCCAAATTGTCAAGCAGGTCTGGTAATTGTTTCGCTGCGTATGCACTATTGTTTTCTTGCAAACAAGGTTTGGTGATTTGTTAACTGTCTCCTGTTAGACCTCTCCTTCTGAAGTGTATGTGTTGATATGGTGCCTGTGATCAGTACTTGTATGTGTTGATATGGTGCCTGTGACCAGTAGCCTTCATATGCACTGGTTTCATTTATCATGGTAGATTTGAAGAGCTTATTACCAGTACTTGTGCTTGCTAATCAAGAAAAAATGCTAGATTTTGCTTACTAAGAGGACACTCAGATTTACTCTAACGATGTGTCGATGTGTTTAGTCATAGAGACATGTCCGCCATACAGAATCTTAGCATGAAAACTCTTCCATAAATATGTGCTTATATCCGTATACGCAAAAGGTCTAGGATGTAACGCCATTCCTTGTAGGGTATGCCTATTTTCTATGCACATTGTTAGTCGTAAATTCTTTTTCCTTGTTTTGACAGGTTTAAAGTATGTCGCTTAGCTCAATGCGCATTCCATTCCAGCCTCTCCTAAGGCAGATTACTGAGTGCCTGAGCTTCCAAGTCCCTGCCTATGGTGTTCTCGACTTAGCTAAGCATAATGCTTGCGTAGCTGTGAGGACAGAGTGTGGTCCAATTACTTACGTGTATTCTGGTGGGAGGCTGCGAGCTTAGATGAATCATGTGACAAGGCTGTGAACAAGCTGTTTGTGACCTCATTAGGAAATTCGGTATTCATGTTGAGGACTTACAGCTGGAAAGAAACGCATGTTTGATAGATGTGGTCACCTCTATAGGCTTAAGAGAGTAGAACTAGAAGGCGTTGGGAGAGGGCTTCCATCAGGGATGCCTTCTGAAGTTGAAAACCTAGATGTTTCCCGTTCTGTTAACCACGTCACACTTGACTACATGAGTATCTTGCCTATGGTGGTTAAGCACACACAGGCTTTGGTAACTCCATTAGAAAACATATGCTTCAATGGTTCTAATCACACTTCCTGGCTGACAATTACATGTCCTCACAAATACATGGGATGGCATGTATCTTTGGTGATCTTGTGCTTCATTGGATGCCGCTAAACAAAGTGCCGCAAAGAAGGCAATCACTTTCTTGATGCACAAATATAACTTTACCATTATTGACGCTAATCAAAGCTGCAGACTTTGCGGCGATTCTTTGCGCTCTTGAAAGAGAAAGCTACCTAACCACTAAAGAGCGTGTGCTTAGCATTCAAGAACCTATACAACCTAGCCCTCTGGTTGTGGCTCAGGATTGCTTGACTCCGCGTGGGAAACAGTTCCAAATACCTACAATGGTATCGCCTCCTTTCCCACCTCAGAAGCGTAGAGCCAGGCCATCGTTCGGAAGTGTAGCGAGTTCGAGCAAAGACTCTGCAGTTCCTCTTTTGTCAATTCCTTCTGAGCTTGAAACTGTGTTTAAGCGGGCCAAGCGAAGCGGCTGCTAAGTAGCTTAGCTGTCAGGTTGCTAGGATTAGGTTGCAATAGGTGTCTGTTCTTGCTCTTTTGTATCTAGCAAAGCAGTTCATGTTTTTTGCTGCATGTTTTGAAAGGTGTTTAATTAATAGGTTCTTCTACCTACACTAGCCATAGTTCTTCTAATAAGGTGTGTATACTTGAAATATGTACGGTTGCTCTCGTAGCTTACATGGGGTGTAATGGATTTTGCACGCTTTTATGTGCTTAATGAAATATTGGCTATATCTTTTGTTGTTTACTACATTGTTTCTTCTCTTTTCAGTGCCAGTAATCTGCATACTGCTCAGTTTGTTTGCTTAACTGTTTAGCCTCTATTTGACTTCTATTGAACTTGATGTCTCATTATGTGCTACAACTCACTGCTCCTAACACTAGAAAATCCAAATGTGCTAACTGCATCACAAAGCAAAGCTTTTAGCCTCTTGGCTGAAAAGATAGTGGTTTCTAAGGAAGCTTAGCTTATACTTTGCAAAATTAAAGTCGGTTTGCAGGCATCTTTTCAATGTGATTGTCTTTAAACGGTTCAATATTCAAGGGAGATGCACTCAATATAGTTTGAACTTGCAAAACTAAATGTGCAAATATACATATGTAGATGCTTTTTACTTGTATTCAAAAAACTGCGCTTCTATTTAGGATTTGGCTATTTTGACTGGTGTGTTTGTGTACATGATTAAGTCAGGTTACAATTGGTGGCTTTGCAAAAATGGAACCCGTACTGTTTATTTATATTCTACATTTCCATTTTAATGTTTATGGTTTTAAAATGACGCGAATTCTCTATGATATTTCACAGATGCAGGAATACTTGCTGCTGTTTTAAAGATGATGCAACTTTTCAATACCATATCCAATTTGCTGTAGCCACCTCTAGCAGCTATTACTATGGGTATTCCTACAAGCCTCTCTTTTAAAGATTATGTTTTGAATGGTTAGCCATGTATGAAATCTGTGAATGTGACAAGTAGTTGGCTGGCTAATGGATATTACTGTGCCTTGTGCTGCTATCCATTTAAGCTGTCTTCTACGGGAAACGAGGGCGCTTAAATTAGAGTTATACACTCCCTGCAGTTCTAAAGTCGCACTAGATTAGTCAGCCTAGGCTGAGCCACCCTAGCTATTTTAGAACAAGCTCCTGTTCTGTCTAATGCGCATTCTCTAACACAAACACCTGTTTTTTGTTACACAATCTATCTATCAATTCTTGAATGTTTGTTTGTATATTTAATAAAACCATTTTGACAGATCATCCGAAGGTTCGTGGTCCTTATATTAGTAAGCGCATGCGCATGTTACAAGAAAACGGGAGCGAGGGCAAACCCGAGGGTTTGCTCAGCTCATCCATTGATACTAGGCAGTATAGCACTGCTCGCATGTTAGCCACCACATCTGAACCTGTGCCACCACCCAAACAACCTAGGGCTAAACGACAAAAAAAAAACAAAAGAAAGTAAAAATCAATACTACTCACCTTCTTTATTTCAAGGTTCTATTGAATATACATTTGTGGATAAGTAACTAATAGGTATTTCCGGGTGAACCAGTTGGAGCTGCTATTAGCGTTGGCCAGGATATGCCAACAACAGCACTAACTTTGCCTCCAGTAGACTGTTGTCCTAAATGTTCTGCAGTTAGATTAGTTTTTGAACCTCCTGGATTTTGTTGTTCTGATGGTGAAGTTGAAATTGCATCCAATTCGTTCCCATCAGAACTCATTAGGCTCTTCACTTCACAAGATGATGATGCTGTGCACTTCAGAACATATGCACGCCTTTATAATAATCTATTTGCTTTCAGCTCTCTTGGTGGTAATTTTGATTCATGTACTCAAAAAGGCATTTACGTGTTCAAGTTGCATGCCAAATCTACCACTTCATACCTAACTTATTGCCTACTGACCATAACCAACAATACTTACAACTCTATTTCTATGATGCTCAACATGAATCAGAAAACCGTTTGAATCTGTTTCCTGAATTGAGACCTGATGTGATAGCTATTCTGATGAAAATCATGCAACACAACCCCTATGCAAAATTTTTTAGATCTCTCCGTGAGCTTGATGTTGTTGAGGATACAGAAATACGCTTAAACAAAGACCCAGTGCTTGACCAGCGTGTTTACAATGCTCCAACTACTGAAGAGGTTGCCGTAATATGGGCTGAGGATTCTGCAACCAGTTCGACTGGTGGGCCTCATATTATTGTACACGGCAAGGCTGAACGCGAGCATAGGATCATGCACTACTATGGGTGTTACGATCCATTACAGTATCCTCTCCTACGGCCCTACGGTGATTGTGGTTGGCACCACGGTCTTAAAAAAACGAGCAACGGTGGTCGTAAGCAACGTGCCCTTGCTCAGCAGAAAATGGCCACTGCATTAGGCGGGGATGTGCATAGCTTCTTATCCGCTGAGGCTTCTGGTTAGCCTGATTTCTTCGCTCTAATTTAATTCTACTTTTTACACGACTACCTACTAAGGTCAACATTCGATGTCATTTTCCTTTTTGTAGTTGCGGCACAGTTGAAAACAGCTAGAACTCAAATTTCGTGCAGGGCATACTATGCATATGTCCTGCAAATGCGACCTAGGAACTACATTTTGCGAGCGTGCCGTCTGTTTCAACAATTCATTGTTGATATGTACGTGAAGCTTGAAAACACGCGTTTAGATTTCTTTAGGCAAAATCAGGCAACAATCCGGGCAGAGTTGTATCAAGGCATCTTGGATTGCTTTGAAGGGGGCGAGAAGAGTGGAGCAAATGTGGGCCATAGGGTTATCCTTCCGCCTAGCTTTCTTGGTGGACCCCGTGACATGAAGCGCCGTTACTTAAATGCACTGAGCCTGGTGCAACGCTATGGTAAGCCTGACCTTTTTATTACCATGACGTGTAATCCAAACTGGCCTGAAATCAAGGAACACCTTGCTCCAGGTGAGCTTGCTCAGCATCGACCAGATATAGTCGCCCGAGTTTTCCGTGCAAAATTGCTTCAGTTGAAAAAAAAAGTTGTAGAAGAAAGTGCATTGGGTGAGGTTGCAGCGTATACGTATGTTGTAGAATTTCAAAAACGCGGTTTGCCGCATGCGCATATGTTGCTAATCATGAAACCATCTTACAAAATCAAAGAATCTAATGCATTTGACAAGTTTATAAGTGCTGAAATTCCTGATGAGAGCAATCCCCACTTGCGAAAATTGTTTTAAGCCACATGATGCATGGACCATGTGGGAAAGCTAACCCTGAATGCCCTTGTATGAAACACAAGAGTAGCCCAGGAACATGCAAGTATGGGTATCCAAAGACATTTCAAGAAGAAACAAGTACGCATAAAACGGTTTCCCCCTTTACAAACGGAGAATGATGGTCAAAAGCCTATCATTCGCAAGTTTGCCATGGATAATAGATGGGTTATACCATATAATCCGTACCTCTCTGCCCTCTTCGATTGTCATTTAAATGTCGAAGTTTGTTCAACAATCCAAGCAGTGAAGTACATATACAAGTATGTTTATAAAGGCCACGACAAAATATCATTCGCTGTGTCTAAACAGAAAGATCCAAAACCAGTTGATGAAATTACACAATTTCAAACTGGCCGGTGGGTTTCGCCATGTGAAGCTGCATGGCGAATTTTTTCATTTGACTATTTGAAATGTATCCTCCTGTGCTTCCTCTTCAAGTCCATTTGCCAAATGCACAAACAATCCAGTTCAAGCCTGCTGAACAGCTTGCTCGTATTGTGGCAAATGATGTGAGATCTCGGACCTCGCTCACTGAGTTTTTCAAAATGAATGCAACTACAGATGGTGCATCACAATTTCTATACTCAGAATTCCCAGAACATTATGTGTGGACTGCTTCTACAAAGACATGGAGTAAGAGAGTGCAAAAAGATTTGTTGTTGGCCGTTTGATATTTGTTGTTCCATCAGAGGGTGAGCGGTACTTCCTACGCCTTCTTCTTGCTCATGTACGTGGACCTACATCATTTGATGATCTGCGAACTGTTAATGGCTACTTATGTGCAACGTTCCAAGAAGCAGCATTGAAATTAGGGCTGCTTGAAGAAGATGATTCCATTGTAAAATGCATGGAAGAAGCATCTGGTGTTGAAATGCCTAGCGCATTGCGGCGTTTGTTCATGACAATCTTAATCTTTTGTAAACCTACCAACCCTCGAGCCTTGTGGGACCAGTTCTATAAAACCTTTCTGAAGACTTTGCACGCAAGTTTCCTAAAAAAAGCAAAGGTTGCACAGCTCACTATAAAAGCAATTGAACGCCTCCTTGAGGATATGGGGAAAACTTTAGAAGAATTTGATCTTCATGATTTGAAGGGAATTGAGAGCGATGAAATCAGAAGAACTAAGGATATTATTGATGCACTTGATGCACCAATACCAGATGAGTACAGAGAAGCGCGCGCACATTTGAACTGCAAACAACAAGAAGCATTTGATTCTATTATCAATCACGTTCAAACAGGAAAACCTGCCGCCTTCTTTGTAGATGGTCCAGGAGGAACAGGGAAAACGTACTTGTATCAAGCACTCTATGCAGAGGTGCGCTTGATGAATAAAATTGTTCTACCTGTAGCAACATCGGGCATTGCTGCAGCAAACATAGTCACTGGTCGAACTGCTCATTCTCGATTTAAAATACCTCTTGATCACACTGTCTCAAAGGCGTGCAACGTGTCTAAGCAAAGCGGCTCGCAGCACTTTTAAAAGAAGCTGGCTTGATTATTTGGGATGAGTCTTCAATGGCTCGGAAGGAAAACATAGAATCGCTGGACCTACTGTTGCGAGACTTATGCACCCCGATGTTGTATTTGGAGGCAAAGTTGTTGTCTTTGGCGGTGATTTCCGCCAAGTTTTACCAGTTGTGCCGCACAGAACTCAGAATGAAGCTGTAGAAGCTAGCCTCGTGTCATCTACCCTGTGGCCCACATTTACGCGCTACAGCCTTACTGAAAATATGCGCGCTCGAGAAGACCAACAATTCTCTGACTTCTTACTTAATCTTGGCAATGGGTGCCTGCAAACTGCTGAAGTGGAGTTCGTTGAAGTACCACCACAGATTGTATTGGCTACTGATCCAAATGGCAATTCTGTAAATGATCTTGTGGAAAACGTTTTCCCAGAGATCAGTGTAGGCCCGTTTTCTAACGATTTCTTTACAGATCGAGCAATTTTAACACCTATGAATGAAGATGTTGATGGGCTAAACAATGATTTAATTGGAGATTCCCTGGAGAGGCAGTTATCTACAAGAGTTTCGATATGATCCTTGATGATTCCTGCAACATGTATCCATCAGAATTCTTGAATACCCTTTGTCCAGGCGGTATGAGCCCGCATGAATTAGTCTTGAAAGAAAACAGCCCAGTTATTCTGCTCCGTAACCTTGCTCCTGCTGCTGGCCTATGCAATGGTACACGGCTGGTTTGTAAACGCTTTTTGCCTAACATCATTGAATGCGTCATCATTACTGGTCACCACAAAGGAGATACTGTGTTTCTGCCCGCATCAATCTCAGGCCATCTATTTCAGCCAACTACCCTTTCCAGTTCCAAAGGAAACAATTTCCCATTAAGCTTAGTTTTGCAATGACTATTAACAAGTCACAGGGACAGACCCTGAATCAGGTCGGCTTGTACCTACATCGACCTTGTTTTTGCACGGGCAGCTGTATGTAGGCTTGTCTCGTGCACGTAAATCCAGTAAAGTAAAAGTCCTGTCCAGCTCATCTACACAGGAACAACCTCACAGTGTTAAGAATGTTATCTCTTTTAAGGTGTTAGCAAAAGCGGGCATTATATAATGGTATCTCGCTAATGGTCAGTGCCACTTTGCTGCATCTAAATAAGCTGCCCTTTGTACGTTTCACAACACTTTTACTAATGCTTGGCTATGGCCTGTATTGCAGGGTGCTTTACGTCTAAACTTAATACGAGTATGATCCTATGAAAAAACTAGGTACAGGCTAACTTGCATTGCAAAACTAATTAGGTGAGCTCGCTTATTTGACTTCTCTTTATAGCAGCTTGATCGAAGCATTAGATTGATGCTTGTGCACTAATTATGTTGCGGTGCACTTTGTAGGTCCCGCTGTGATTTCTACCGACTTACTATTTCAGCTGACATTTGGTAGGCACGTAACAATTCAACACCTGAGGTAACTACTGTGACTAATATTCACTTTTAAATTTAATAGCGTTTACTAGAGCATGAGCCTAAATTACCTGATTCCTCTGTTTCTCATCCTGGTCAGCTATGTTTCTCACCAACCTATTGCAGTTTGCGCGTGCAAAACTCACTGCCATTTTGAGTCGACGCACTCTCCAGATGAACTTCACCATCGCTAGCTTTCAACGCTTGCGCATGTGCACTTTCACTACTTCCTTTCAATCTTAGATGTATCTTGAAACGCACTTAATACTGTCTGCTAGAACATCCAGTAGCTCGGTGTATTTTGAAATAATAAACTACCATTCAACTTTGAGATTTGCAACTTTTAAACTTCAAAAGAGACTTCAATTGCAAATATACTTTGCTGCTAATTTTTTTTTGCAGGCCATCAATTGAAGAAGAGTCAACTATGTCCAGATGCACCATGAACACATATTACTTTTCAGTTTTTACATGCGTGCTCTGCTCATTACAAGTAATACTGCTAATTATGTACTCCATTGCATCTAAGACGTTCCTACAAGCTTTCCTAATATCCCCTTTTCTACTGCTCCCCCTCGGCCCTGTAATTATTTTGCACTTGCTATACAGATAACCATAAGATGTGCCTCGGTGTGCCCTCGAGCACAGGTGTAAGATAACTAGCATCTCGATATCTCCTGTGTTTAATTTATTTCCAGGTCGTTTGCACTTACTCATGTTAACAAACATGCTTACATTGAATTACGCCATCAGACATGCAAAATGTACTTGTGCCTCAAGGCTTGGCATAATACATACAGACATTTACTCTATTGGTTGCACTTGCTCCAAAACCAAGTATGTCAGTTGCTGTGCTCATCTCCTTTCAAGCATTTGTCTATATGAAGATGCATGTGTTAAATCTAATTTATTTCAGCGTCTTCTGTGTGTTACAGGATTTATTCGCAAAATGGACGCATACCATGCTCGGAGCTACGCTGCAGCAGGCCAGTTAATCGATAGTATAAATGGATGCTAATAGTGAGCTTCTTGCACCTAAACTTCTCCCTTTAGTTCGCGTTATCCATGATTAATCTATACCCAATTATTTGCAATGGTTCCTTTCCCCATTGGTGTGTCTTATTCAATTGTTTTGCTGTGTGTGTTTTAAAACGACCATTGTACATGACATACTAATTAATTCTTCTTAATCTACTTACAACTGGATAATATGCTAACTTAGTAAGACAAAGAGTTTTTAATCTACCAACATGTTCAATATGTTGTCTTTAAAAGGCAAAAGAGTTTAAAACTAACTACATGTTCAGGCTTCTTAAAGCTTACAAGCCACTAAGTCATATGTGTGCAGATGCAAAGTAGTTAAAACAAATTTGAGAGCCAACTGGACTAAATTTTAAACGCTACCCAGGGAATTCTTCCTTCAGTAGCTAAAATTTACACACCAACTTAGTTAGTTTTAAACAACTATTTGCTTTCTAAAAGTAACTTGAATAGTGTCCACTTTAGTCTGAGGAAACTGTAGACTTTTACCACTGTACGCAAGCATGTTCCAGATCTCCTCCATTAAAATATAAATGTAAAGCTAAAATGTGGTCCTCAATTCAGCTTGAATAATTAATATTATTATGTTATACTATCGTTCTAATTAAGTTGCCTTCTCTAACACACTAAAGTACAACACCTTCCTGAAATTGTAAACCACACCAGTGAAAAGGACACATCATAACCTTGTATGACTGATAGAGAGAGTTTTTTTTTTAAAAAAGTGCTGCCTACACACTCTACATTCACCAAATCCTTTCCAAAAGGACACTGAAACATCATTCACTTTTACACCTCACATGATTGCTCTACTTTTTCTCTACCTCACTACTTTCCACGTACAAAAGCAGCAAACTACAATAACTCACTATAAAGCTAATTAGCTCTCACAGTTCCACCACTCTCCTGCTGATCAAATTTAGTTTCATCCACCAACTGAAGGTAAGTTTACTTTCAAATGGCTTTGGCTTAACTTCAAACAATAATACTAGCCACATTGAATGCTCTTTTCCTGCTTTTATCCATTCTTTGTCTTATTTAGCCTGTGCATTTAAAGCTTCCATCTTATATTCTCCAATTATTAGCATTTATAGTTACAATTTCCTTCAGTGTGGCTATCTTTATCAAGAAAAACTGCTTCCAAATGCTGTTAAGAATTAGTTCCACCTATATAAGATCTGTCTATGCTTTTACAAAAAAAAAAAAAAACAATTCAAAAACTCCACTAACTAGATTCTGTAGCTTCTTCCAAAATATATCTAAGAGCTAAAATTAGTTACTATATCTTCCCACACTGATTAGTTTCTCTAAAAGCATAAATTAACTCTAACAAAAGTATAGCATGCAAAACCTTTTTACCAAAAAAACATCTTCCTCATTTACCTTGCACAATAAAAGGAAATCATTGTTTACTCGAAAATAAATAGTCATGATCCGCTTAGAATCTAAACTTTTGCTAGCACAATACACTAGGAACTGTCCAAAAAATCGAAATAGTAACTGAGTGTCAAGTAGTAAAGCGAAATAAACTTAGTTGCGTATTCTTGTAATCATAATTAACATACTTGGGCAGCTAACTCTTCAATGTATTTTCTAGCATGTCAGGGTACCTAAAACTAGATTCAGTTGTTCTATATTGTCACTATGTGCAATGCATCAAGGTGTGTCTCTAAACTAGACGGCATTGCTTGCGATCTATTCAGAATACGACTTCCTTTAGCTTGAATTAGAACTATATATTGCCTTGAACCTCAATAAAAATGCATGAACTTAGTCTGTATCTTTAGAATCCACAATATTCGATCTGTCTAACACATTTGTGCAAAACTTTGTTTGTAGCATGAAACCCGAAAAAACTTACCTTGATAAGTTAACTCCCGCAACAAAAGCATACAAGGTCAAAGTCAAGCTAAAAGAAAAATCACGTACATTGGTTTCGCCTCAAAAAAAGACTCGGTACCAACAACTCCTCTTTGAGGATGAGAAGGTTGTTAGCTCTGTATATGTTCTATTTCCTTATGTCTACCACTCTAGCAATAAGTTCTAACATTGTACTTCCCTGTGTTTATTACCATATCCCTAACTGTGTGTCTACGCTAACTACTTTCCACACCGCTGCTTTAAATGGTAGGGCAATAAAATGCGTGGCGCGCTGTTTGAAAATCAGATTGAGGAATATGAATCTGTCTTTAAGAGCAACCACGAGTATGAGATTGCAAATGCACCTTTAAAATCAGTGTTGGGCCGCTATGCCACTCGAGAAGATGACTGCCAAATGAGTTTTGGCGGACAGGCCATGATTCAAGACTTAGACCCTGAGGCAGAGCCTGTGGAGCCTGAATATCAGCCGATAGCTACTATCCCTCGCACAGCCGATGCTAATGATCGATATGGTGCGCACCCTTCCTTTTTCAAATTACTTAAGCATTTGCGCTAATCCTAATTGCGTGTTTCTTACTACTTAGATGTGCTGGGCATTGTCTTATTCGTTGAAGATACTCGATCAATAACAACTTCATCTGGTGTTACACATGAAGTGCGCGAGGTCGTCATTACTGACCACAGTCTAAACTACTGCTTTGCACATTGATATCCTTCAAAAGCATCACACCAACACTAATGAACAAGTTTTTTTCTCCGTGCAGCGCTGAACAACCGTTAACCATTTCTGTGTGGGACGATCTTACAGGGACAGAAGCCAACCTCTTGAAATCATGGGTTGGGCCAGCCCTTGTCGTTGGCTTCACATCTCTCAAACCATCTAGCCACAAAGGTCAGATATTTCATACTATGCAGCCACACCTAGAACAATGCTCAGAACTATCTCAGAACTTTAATATAGCCATTATTCCTGCTTAACGACTTGATCATATATAATGCGTTCCGCTCATATTAACATTCATGTTCTTGAATAAGATGTTCCTGATGCATTCACCAAAAATGTATAGATCTCATATTCCTGATAAACCCAAAGTTGCATTGCCTTAAGTACACATTTATACTAGAACTTGAACTCATACACCTTACTTACAGGTTTTTCTCTTTCAACTACTATGTCAACTTCATTTCACCGCAATCCAGTTGGAGAGCGAGCAGATGCACTACGCCAATGGTTTGTCACTTCAATTCATACCATCTCTCATCAGTTATATTAACTATTCGATATCTTACACGTCACTATACTTCACTGCAGGTCCAGGGAAAAGCGTGCACTGGTGCTTTCAAGGATGGAACGCATCCAGGAGGTTCGGAATCCAACCGAACAAAATGAAGTCCTCTCGATTGAGTCGATCAAGTTAAAAGAGGTAATCTATATAGCTGTTAGTGCCGCAATGTTCTCCATATTTACAAAACGCCTGCAAAATACATAATCATGCTTGTTGAGAATCTTAGTAGCGTGTGTTACTCATGCAAACAAACCATTTAATTAGCAGTTCAAATGTTTCTTAAACCACAGGTCGGAAATACGCTGCAGGAAGAAAGGCACTGGATTAAAATCACCATTCCAGAACCCGAGCGCTCGAAAATTGTGACATACATCGGTTGCAACAACTGCGGTAAGAGAACTGAAATGGATGTCGGCTCTTCCTTCGCATGCAAGTTTTGCTCCAAGGAAGGATGCATAGCAGCTCCTAGGTATTCTTTTCATAGGCGCACTACTTTACACACACCGCTGAGTTCCACTGTCTTATGCACCTGTACATCTGTCCTTCTACAGAATAACTTTCAAATTTGACGCTACCGATGGCACCGGAGATATGACCTTCACAGCGTTCACCCAAGAATGTGAAATCCTTTTTAGGATGGACGCATCTGAGATCTACGATGAAATTGCTGCTGTAAGTACACAGCCTTATATCATAGTTAGTTGTGTTGTTCAATGATTGCTTACAGCATTGGCTCTAATTGCTCTAATTACAAAGACAAAACTCTACACTTGCCTGCTCACCCACCTCTGCTGCTGTACATACAATGACAATAAAACTCTTAGGTAAAGCAGGAGACACACTATAAAACTAATTTGACTGCTTCGTAAGACCTTTTAGCAATTGCTTGATCTCAGACACTTTAAACACCTGTTGTATGAATACAAGTCCATCTAACTTATGAACTATCTGCCTATGGTATTCTCAGCATACCTAAGAAGCAACCGAGGTAGGCACAAAAGCTTAACTACGTTTTGAACTTCATCTCCCTCTTTTTTAAAGCAAAAAAAAGTTAGATTTCCGGACATAAATGAATCTTAAAAAGTGAAATTCCACCTTGTTATAGAAAATTAAACAAACCTGCGCTAAGTATTCTTCCGAGTTTCTACATAATGGTCCCAATCAATACATGTACTTTGATACAGTTTCCATGTTCAATTTGCTTCCTCTACTTAATTAGAGCAGACCACACTAAATCGTGTTGCATATTCTGATGCAGGGAATATTCGAATTTGAACCAATCGCACACCGGCTTAGCACAAGGCCATTCCTCTTACAAATTGCTCCAGGGACCGCACTTGCTCGGAACAAGATCCTAACTTGGGTTCCAAAGGCTGTTCGCTGGAATTAGCACAGCCCAGTTAACTAATCTGCCCTTTTTGCATAATGTGGGCTTCTGATAGGAACAAAGATCTTTTGTGTTGCTCACTTCAAATCACATTCTTTGTTCCTATACGACACCCCTACTACTTGCTAATCAAGTGGTATGTGTTAAGTTTATTAGGTAATTAGCTTTTGTAGTAAATACTTTTGGGTGCACAAATACTTCGCACAAGCTTTAACATCGACTCATCAGATGTGCTCTTAGTTGCTCTTTTTAGTGTACAAGCACTAGGCATGAACTCTAGCATTAGCGCATGAGATCTGTACTCTTAGCCTGATTACACTAACTCATCAAGTCGCCGCACTTGATCTTTCTAAAATGCTCCTTTATTTAGTAGTATGTATCTATGTCTATATTATGCCTAAGTGCTCTTTCCCATTGTGTTTACATCAATTCTATTACGAAGCTTAAAAGTTGTCTTACCAATTCCTCATTGTTTCCCTGTCTACACATCTAGCGACATTTACATTAGCCACCTCTTACTCTCTTTTAAAAACTTATCATAGCACACCCTTTTTAAAAAACAAAGTTCAACTAACAAAGCAAGCTAATGTAGGAAGGAAACAACTTAAAACACATTTCTAGAATGCAAACCAGTTATGAGAATATGCTTCCATTCCAAACTTATCTTTGATAGCTTTACAATCGTTAATGTCTACTTTACATTGTTCTAAACACGAGCATTAGTCTTATAGTCTACAAGTTATTACACATGAATGTGTCTAAGATAATTCTAAAAAACCGTAACATGACAAACATATATTTACACTTTGTTTCATATCATGCGAAAACGGACATCAGGTTCACTTCATCTAACCAACTACAAATACCACTCCAACAAAATGTTACCGGAATAATTACGCCTAAGAACTTCATTAATACTCCCTCCATCCCAATTTATTTGCTACATTTTGCCATTTAAGTGTGTTGCAATTTTTTTACTGCATTTATAACTATTTCTATATATAATACATAAAACAACTGAACTGAACTGAACTAAACTTATTGGAGCTGAACTAAACTAAACTAAACTTATTAGAGCTGAACTAAACTATATTGAACTGAACTAAATTGAACTGAACTTAACAGAAAATAAAGTAGGAAAAACGGACCCTAACTCTTTACTTTTCACTATGTATTACTCCCTCTATCCCAAAATATAGTTCTCATTTCTATTTTTTAAGTCAAAGTTTCAAATCTTTAATCAAATATTCTCATTAATGTATACAAAAAACATAATAATGTGAAGCCTTGTTGGATCCACTCAACGTCTATATTCAGAAAATCAAATTTGTATATTTTGTACTAATACGAAATGGAAAATATAATAAGTCAAAGAATTTCTCACAAAAAAAGATTTCGTCACCGCGTAATTTTGCAAAAGAGGACAAAAATCTTTTTGTGAGAAACCAACTGGATTGCGGTGAAATGAAGTTGCATAGTAGTTGAAAGAGAAACCCCCTTTTCTATTTACACCATTATAAATACAGTGTTTATCCTTACTGCTATAACAATATCTAACATTATTAAAAATTGCCATAAATGACACCTTCCTCCTAACGCCCAGCTTTAATATCACTCTAACCCAAAAGCTTTCACATCAGTCTAACCCTCACCCAACTTTTCCTTTTCCTCTCTTGAACTTCCACACCTTCCTTCTCCTCTCTTCATCTTCTACTCCTTTCTTCCGCCATTCTTTTCCGTCGAATTCTCATCTTAAAATGTCGCCTCTTTTCTACACTGACCCACTTAAAAAAGCAGCCACTGCTGCCAAAACAGAGGACGAAGCGTATCTTTGCAGGTACCTAGCTCATGCAATATCCGACGGCAGCCCTTACGCGTGGAAATTGTTCTACTCCGCCGAGGCAAGTGAAAGGCTAAGCAAAGAGTCGTGCGAAGCACTGGAGAAGGTAATGCAGGAGCTGAAAGAATATACAGGACCCCCCTGTAGGGGTCCTTTACCCCGCCTTGCAAAAACAGCCTCTGCTTCCCAAAAAGCAAAACAAGGTATTAGCATTCGTGATTCATGGAGTGGAAAAGCAAAAAAGAAGAAGACACCGGTTGCTGGTAAGGGAAAATCAAAAGTGTTTGAAAAACCACCCCAAATTGCATACGATGCAATTCAAGACCCAAAATTGCCATGGGAAGACGTATGCATTGCAAATGATACACCAGAAGACTCAAGCAAAATTTCTGATATGTACATTGAAGGTATTGATGGCCAATTTGGGCTTGCAAAGGTATGTAAAAAGAAATTAACTTACAATCCCTTCAATTTCTCTGCCTACATCTCTTCTGTTACCGAAGCCAATAATGAGACCTGCGCCTCCTCTGCTAACGAATACCATAATGACGGAGCCTCTTCTGATGACTCCGATGTTCTCTGCTAGACTTGTCGTCAAGACATATGATGAAGCTTAGGTATGCGTCTAATCCCATATAGCAAGAACATATGTACATGCTATAAATGATGATTAGTGTGCAAGAGGATTTCCATGTTTATGACATATGTGAATGGTAAATAAACTTACACAAAATATTAAAGAAATAGAACTTTGTCAACATAATAAAATCTAACATTTTGACTTCAACCACATAATCCAATTCTGATGAGATATTAAAACTTATGTTTCATCATATAACAGTTAGCTTTGTTTAGCTGTTTTACTTAAAGAATGCAAGAATTGATAACACAAGATTAGTTACTTATTGAGTTGATTTATTATAAAAGAAGATGTTCCTCATTTAGTAATATTGTTAGATACACTCAAGAGTTACCAGGTGTTCCTGCCTTATAGCCAGCACGCCTGACTTATGAGAAAGAAATTCGTTTCGAGGAAAGTATGGAATTGTTTTGTGTTGCTTTTAGTAGAGCAACAATTAACTTATAGTTTCCAATGTGATGTTACTATGAAAATAACAGGGCTTACTGTAAATTCAAAATTCGACACTATAGATTAAATGAACAGATTACATGTAAGTGTTAAATTTAGGTTTCTAATATGTTGTTACTATGAGAATACCGAGCCTTATTGTAAACTCGGAATTCCACACTATAGACTTGATCTTGTGGCTAGCAAGTAGTTGTGATCCCTTTGTTACTATGAGAACATGTCTTCTGCTTAGCACTTGCCATGAGGCATTGTACTTTTACAAACCAATATACAGTCAAGAGTTTGATTGATAATGCAGCTTGATATTAGCAGTTTGGTTATAGTCAAGAGTTTGATTGATAATGCAGCTTGATATTACCATTTTGGTTATTTAAAATGGTTGATATGAGCGTGTGATCAAAGAATAATGTAGGTTTCAGATAGATGCATTTCTATATACATTCATTTGATATTGATACTCAAAAGCTCTTTCAACTTTGATGCATAGACTCACTTGAGATAGATGTATTTTCATATACATTTAACTTATATTGATACTAAAAAGCTCTTTAAACTTGAATGCATACTCACAAGAAAAGTTCTTCAGACCCTACATTTTATCTATTGCTTTTCAACTCCTACAAACTAGCTTATCATCTCACTAACCATTTGAACCGTCGCTTCTTGTAGGTGGGAGCTTGCCCACAAAAGCTATTGAACAGAGAAGAATGCAAGAGCATTACTTTTGCCACCACTAATGCTCACAAGACGCTTAATTGGTCATACTTTTGCCTTTTTTGAGAACTATGACAGTTAATGTGTAGCTTTTTAATGACTATAGAAATTTGTATATAATTAGTACATGTGTATGCATTTTTTGCAAGCTGATGGAACACCACAAGCTCATGTAGGTTAAGTAGGTTTAAAGAATATTTCTAGACTTCAAATCATCTATAGAAATGCTTCGTTTTAAAACACATTCTCTACACATCCTATATTTCACTTATTTGTTTCATATCGTGAAAAAACACACATTACGCTACCTTCATCTAACCGATTGCGAATATAACAATGTTACTGTTTTGGGGTGCCGTGCGCGAAGGCGCGCGGAGCAACAACTAGTCTATTATAAAAGAAGTAAGATGTTGATGGAGACTGTACGTGGAATTAAAGAAAACAAAGAGATAGAAACAATTAAATTGTGTTATGTGCATAAAGAGTCGGACTTATAAGAGACCATCTAGTTTTAATTTAAAATTAGGTATTTTTTTGGTAAGATGAAGGGGACTCACTTGAGGGGGGATATGGGAAATTACTCAAATGAGTCCTATGATGTTTTATCCCTATACCTCAGGGATAACATATGGGAAGCGATACCACTAGTCTACCACCTCAACCTCAATTAACAAAAGTAAAATTAGCTTGCAACGAGATTTGAACTGACCTCTTGTTATTATAACATGACGCAACCATCTCATCCAACTTTTAATAATCATGCTTTAAGTGTCCACATTATTATATTTGTATCTTTTAAATGTTGAGTTTTCCTTAGTATTTTTAGTGGGAATGGAAAAAATGCATATCAAGTTCGGAAACACAATACCAACCCGGTCGGGGCAACGCCCAGGCCCAAATACAGTGGTGATCTACAAAGGGATCGAGATACTTTTTGATACGATATCAAGATAGAGTCCCGCCACCTTCAAGTTCGGAGGAACCTCTCTGATCTCTGTGCCTTAAAAGATTACAAACTAACTCCTAATGCAAGAGGAAAAACAACTATATCCATCATAAAATGTAATAAATAAAGAATTAATATTTGAGCCGAACGATACTCCGGGTTTTCTCTATGCTACAATTTAGTAATAGTTAAATAAGTCATCTCATACTTATTTAAAAAAGTCATCTCACTCATTCATTATATGGATTTCAAAAGTTTTCCATTCATATATCACCATTAATTTTTATTGAAAAAGCAATAATGGTATAGTGGAGTAATGGTTGAATCTCTTTCTTTCATACTTGAGGTTGTGGGTTGAAATCTTCACGTAGCAATCTTTCTTTTTTTATTACTATAAGTGTCATAATATAGTGTTTGTTTCTTTTTGACACGGTCTCCAAGATGTAACTTTGACCTTTAATATCTTCAATTCCGTATTTAAAAAAAATATAAAAAGTTGATAGCATGAAACTAGACATTGAGACGAATCTAACAAGATCGCACATGAACATGTTTTTTTTTTATATAAACAAATGAGAATATTCAGTCAACGATTTTAAAATTTGATCCACCAAAAATGAAGTAGGCATTATATTATAACACTGATGGAATAGTATAGTCTATAGAGTAGTAACAACTACCAAAAAAACAAGGAAGAATAAGAAAAGAAGACAGAAACTTGATTAATTCAAGTAATCCAAACTCTATTGGACTTCATATCCTGCAGCTAAATTTGTCCGCCTTGCATGCAGCAGCGTTCAACTGTTTGGATAGAGCCTCACGTTCAAGCGCCTTGTGAATGTTATCGACGGCACAAGAGTGCTCGTTGGCGTAGCGGTGCAACCCACAATAGACGCCGCCGCACCGGCACTTGAACCCGATCAAACCGACCCGTTTCTTGCATGCATCACACCTTGTACGTGTACTAGTACTTGCATCTTTCTTGTCCGTGGAATCAACATGTACAATAGTTTGCTGCTTGTTGTTATGGGATGATTTACGCTCGATTTCGAGAAGAGTTTTGTTGAGGAAATCACGGTAACATGAAGAACACAAGTTTCTAAGTGAAGGATTTGCGAAGAATCCACAACCGTTAGCACAAAGTTGGGATGGATCTTGAACGTTGTTATTCATGGTTACGTTGTTTTGGAGATTATAGCTAGAGTGCTGCGAATTAAGAATACTAGTTTTATATGCACGCTATGCGTGCGAAAATACTTAGTTGAATTAATATTATCGTGTAACGAGTAAAACAAGCTAAGCCAATATATGACTTAGGTGAGATTGATTGAATGCTTCCAATTAGTGGATCGAGTGAATTACGTACAGCAGTATGTAACAAACAAAAACAAACGAACTTTGGTGCGATGGACAAGAGGAAAAACAAATGAAGTTGGATTATTGCGCGGAGAAAGTGAGGTCTTCGTTGCTTGTGGTTTGATTTGGAAGGATATATGGTGCTTGTTGTAGTATATAATGTCTTATATTTATATAGGTATACAATTCTTAATCCTGATCTTTTTTTTAGGGGATTCTTTAATCCTAATCTAATATGTAGTATATATATATATATATATATATATATATATAATATTATATATATATTTAATATATATATAAATATATATTATATATAATATATATATATAATATATTATATTAATATATATATATATATATATATATATATGTCGATGTAAAAAAAAAAAGGAAATTTTGTAAAAAGAAAAACTCTAAAGAGATAAGATATATAGTACTATATGGTACTACTATATGGTTTTTTTTTGTATAGAGTCATGAGTTAGACAATATTCTTGATTGATTAGAAATGTATTATGCATGGGTATTTCATGGTTATGAACACCCTTGATTATATATAATTAGTATATGTTGGCTCGTATGATGCTATGTGTCATATATATTTATAAAATATATTATTTATAAATTTTATAATTGATTTTATTAGCTTTTCGTAATATATTGTTTAATAAGAAATTGGAAAATGTACAGTATGGCATGATAAGTTGTTTTTAAAAAAAGACATTTAAGGAATTTAGGATAATAATAGCAATTTCAATGGAATTTGAGTAAGAAAATGTTATTATAGTATTACTTAATAACAAGGTTGAAATCAAAAGCCTTGTCTACATGTTTTTATACTTACATATAATTATAAGACTTTATTATGTTTTACTTTGAAACATTAAGATTACTGGCTAAATGCTCACACTTCATATCAAAGATCATGTGTTCGAATCCTAACTAAATTTTATGCCAATAAAAAATTGATGTCTAATAAGACCTTTATTTAATGTTTCAACATAACAATTATTATTAAATCTGTCTTTTTAAGCACTAACAAATTACTCCCTCCAGTTTTTACTAGTTTACTTATTTTGATTTTTGACATTATCACATATATGACTTTGATAATGATGTCATTCATATGCGTGTGCTATGTGCATGGTACACCCAAGTCCCAATACCAATTTTTGCTCATTTGAAGCTCTCATATTTTTGTGTACATTTTGCTCATATGGATGATTTTAAATGAGCAAAAAAATAGCATTGGGTGTACCATGCTCACAGCACACCCGGGTATATGATACTTTTTTTTTTTGATTTGCCCATCTATTGTGATTTGTACTTAAGGAAAAATATATTCATGTGAGATCTTGTTAATTATTAGATTCATCTCAATGTGTATTATTCAAATATCCACTTTTTGTAATTATTGGTTATTAGTAATTAGAGATATTAAGGTTTATATTAGTGTCTCAACAAATCTACCTCAAAAAATGGGTAAACTGATACAAATCGAATGGAGTATATGAGAATGTATAAATATTACTTCCTCCGTCCTATAATACTATTGACAGTTAGCAGGGAGCGAAGTTTTAGATGATAAATTGTTATTTGGCTATCAAGTTTTTTTTTTTTGAAAAAATAGATGTGGGAGTTGTTAGTATGAAGTAAAAATAATGTTATTTTATATGGTGAAGAGAGAGTGTGGGACAAACTGTTAGAGTTGGTAGGTAGTATGAGTGGTAATATTATATTTATAAAAGAAAGATTGTGCACTAATAGTTAAAAGGTAGAAAATTAAAACAACAGTGGGTCATCTTCAAAAATAAAAGTGTAAAGAGTAGTCGAGACATATAAGAAAGGAAAGTGTAAAGAGTATTCCGAGACGGAAGGAATATTAAATAAGACTTTTTAAGCAAACAAGTAATTGTAAGGCCATCTTCTTAAACTATTACAAACTTTCATAGAGAGTGATGGTTAACTCAGGGTCTGTTCTCTTCGGCATAAAACAACTGCTGAATTGAACTGAACTGAATTGAATTAAATTAAACTGAATTGAATTAAATTAAATATAATAAATATATAAATTATATTTAAACAACAATAATATGAATATTATTAAATATATATTGATAAGTAATAATAATGAATAATTAATAATAATTATTTTATATTATTTGTATTAATATATTAATACTTGATGATGATTATATATTAAAAATAATATCTAAGAAGTAAACTAATATTACTATTTAATAGTTTGATTTAATAATATAATAATATTTAGTAATAAAAATAATGATTGGATTGGACCGCGCAAAATTGCATCATAAACCGTTTTGAAGAGATTTGATTGGTTTATGGGCTAAAAAACGTGAATTTATTTGTGCTTTTGACCTAAACCATGTTCCTCCTAATAATAATAGTAATAATAACGAGTAAAGCTATAATAAACAAAATAATACTATAATAATACTTAATAATAATGATATAAAAATAAATAATAATAATAATAAGAGTAATTAGTAAAATAAATTAGACCAACATAATAATAATAATTAACAAAATCGTGATAAAAGAATGGAGTTGAACTGAATTGAATCGAACTGAACTGAAAATAAGCTGGAGGAACAGACCCTGGGTAGTTAGAATATCTCTTTCAGTTTTAAAAGATTTTTCAAATCAAATTCACACTCTACTATCACGTTTCAACATTGTCGAAATTAGGTTAAGAGAATGGATCTAAAGGTGCGTTCTCTTCACCTTATAAAGATAGTCCAGATTCATCAAGTTTAATCAATACTAATCCGATCTAATCAGGTACAAAAATCTAAAACTCAAGAATAATCAGATGTAGTCTGTTCAGTTAAAGCGAACGTACCCTAAAAATCATTCTCATCTTAAATTTCCATGTATACCAAACGAGTACTTGATTGTCGAAAGTCCAATGGGGCCAACTTGCAACATCTTAATGGAGAACCAAAGTAGAAACCCAATTACCCAAACTTGACTCCAAGGTTTTTTTTAGAAAGAAAAAACTGCATATCCTCCAGAAAGTTCCACCTCATTTCCATCTCCTCATCCACCGTTCTCACACGAATCCTCCCGAAAAAGGAACCCAAAAACAAACAAGAATTCTCAAGAACATTCGTTACTCCCTTTCCTCTCTCCTTAAAATCCCACCAAACACCTTTTTCTCTCTGAAAAACACACAAAATCCTTCACTTCTAAAACATCAAACAACAAAGAAGAAGAAGATCATAATTCATAATCATGTGGCAACAACAAGGAGAACACGCATACACAAAACATGATGTAGAAAGTGGGTCTCATTCTCAACAACTTTATCCTGTGATGTTAGAAAGCCCAGAACTTCGATGGAGTTTCATAAGAAAAGTTTACTCAATCATCGCTATTCAATTAATTGCTACCATTATAGTTGGTGCCATTGTTGTTTCTTATCATCCTATTGCTCATTTCTTCACTTCTAGTTCTGGGGGTTTTGCTTGCTACATCATCCTTATTATTACTCCTTTGATTGGTAATTTGCTATTAATCATTATCTCCTCTATGTCTTTATTCTTGGTGAATTTTTGAGATTTTTTTTGAGAATTGAATTGGGTTTTTTGGTGAATTGTTGGGGGTTTTGTTTTGATTTTGGTTTTTTGGGTTTCAATTTGGCTGTAATTAGGTATTGTGGGTTCGCGTTGTTTTGATTGAATTTAGATGCAATTGAACTTTAATTGAAATTATTTCTTGTATATTTTGTTGGAAGAAGGTTAATTTTGTTATCTGTAGATTTATGGTATGAAGTTTGTTGGAGAATTGATTTTGGGGTTGTGTTTGTTGCAATTTTAGTTGAAATTATTTCTTATATACTTTTTTGGAAGAAGGGTAGTTTTGTTATCTTAAATTGGTCATTTTTACATGATATGCTGTGAACTTTTCGTTGAAGTTTGTTGGGAGTTGATTATGGATATTGTTGTGTTGCTGGATTGAGGTGTTGTTGATTTTGACTAATTTTGGTGTGTTTGTTGTTCTTAATTGTTATAGTGCTATGCCCTTTGTACTACTATCATCAAAGTCATCCGGTGAACTATGTGTTTGCTTGGGATTTTCACTATCTCGCTCGCGTTTTCGGTTGGCTTGACATGTGCATTTACTAGTGGTAAGTTTTACTTGTTCGTTTCGTTTACTTTGTTGTGTAGCTGATGAACATTTGAACTTGAAATGATTGAAATTTGAATCTTCTATTGATGGCTTTGTCATTGTCATTGTGGGTTATACTGATGAACTAAATCCCTTTGTATGAACATCTTTTGGGGGATTACTTTGTGGGAAGGAAGGATCACTTTTGTTCCAAGTAATTACTATTTATTCATTATTCTTTGCTGTATTGATAGAGTACTTCTGATTTGGAAAAAGCTAGACGGAGAACAAGTTCTCCACTAGGTTGCACAGGAATGGGTATGGAAATGGAATCAGGCACAAAAATGGATATTGCCATACCGGATATTTTTGTTCAAGGAATAGAGCAAAGTATATACTTAATCTAAATACTTAATTGATATGGAAAATGGGTTTTCAACAAAAAAAAAGGACTAGAAATATGAAGGAATTAGAGCAATGTTTGGCACAAAAAAGTTAAATAAAGTACGTAGCACTCATAGAGTATGGTTGTCATGGCCACACCCGCTATGGGCACGTCTTCCTGGATGAGAACCCATGCTCCGTAGGTGTCTTCTACACTACAGGTAGGAGAAATTGGGGTAGGCTCTGACCAAGTAGTTCTAACAATATGTGCTCCCCTCATATGTTAGATGGAGAACGGATTTTTAAATAGCATAGTTCTTTTATTGGATATTTATTCACTATTATTCGGCTCGGGTGCAATTACTTTGGAACCTGGGGATTTGATAATAGGACAGAGGGACATCAAAGCTATGAGCCTATGACGGGAAAAAGATGAATGATAGATGATCCTTTATGGTTAAATTGCGAACTGAAGTTTAGGCTTGGCAACTTGTAATCTTTGATGCTGGAAAGGTGTGTGTTGCTCTTAGTATCCATGCACGCTGATTTTGTAATGGCAAAGAGCAGTTACATTGGTGCTGGATTTCTTATTGTGGACCTGAAGGGAATAATGACATAAGTAAATAGGAGGTTTTCATAAGACATGCTAGTCTAATGACTTGGTTGCTGGCAGTGATAGGGATGATTTCTATTGGAGTCGAAATAAAATTGAGTAGACTTCTGGTGGGGTTGATCGATAATTTTTTTAAGTAATCATGTAATATTCTAAACTTTAATAAGCAAAATTTGGAAGTGGGGTCGAGTGAGCCCACAATCTAAAGCATGGATTTGCCCCTAGTTGCTGGGCCGTTCTAGATAAATTTGGAGATATCTTTGTTCACTTCCTACTTGAATTATGTGAGCATCATCCACTTCTGCGAATTTAGGCTTATGCCACTTGTGCTGGAGGGACAATGTTTGTACTTGTAGGGTTTTGTTTACTTTGTTGGATATTGAGTTCTAGACTGTTGAGTATGGTGTGATAACTAGCTGTCAAAGACTTTCTTGGGTGACTAGTTCTGCATGTTGTAAATATTTACCTTTTCTCGCAACTTTATTGTGGTGATGCGAGAAGTTTGGCGATGTTGTATATGATCGCATATAATGCTAAAAACTGCCGTGTTGGGCGACTTAGGTAAATGTAATCTTTAGCATGAACTCACTGAAGTTTCCAATGGACAGGGAAAGTCATTTTGGAGTCTGTGATATTGACGGCTGCAGTGGTTGTAAGTCTCACTCTCTACACATTCTGGGCAGCAAAGAGAGGTCATGACTTCAATTTCCTTGGTCCTTTCTTGTTTGGGGCTTTGTTTGTGCTGATCATCTTCTCTATAATTCAGGTAGGATACTGTCATAGCTCTCGTCAGCTGATTCATACTCTCTGATTTTTTCATTTGTCTGAAATTGCTAAATTTCATAAATGCAGATATTCTTCCCATTGGGGAAAATTGGTGTAATGATCTATGGTTGCGTGGCGTCCATCATCTTCTGTGGCTATATCGTTTATGATACCGACAACCTCATCAAGAGATACACTTATGACCAGTACATCTGGGCTGCTGTTGCATTGTATCTTGACATTATTAACCTCTTCCTATCTCTGATGACAGTTTTCAGAGCTGTTGACAATTAGGCGCTTCACGTTAAGACTTTTACGATTGTATCTTGATCAAATCTCTTTTACGTACATGTAACGTATCTTACGTACATAGTTCGTTTTGTTACTGCCCTTGAAGTTTTTGTCTGGAGAAATATTGATACTATGTGCAAAATGTACAAAGAAATCTTCCATAGTATTCCACCTTTGTTTACGCGACATGAAGTGGAGAATGAATTTATGACTATGATCAACAAGGCAATAATCTCATGCAATATGATGTTAATGATGTTCTACCATGCTAATAGCTGGTAATCAAATTTATGAAGAACATTACACGTTAGAGGGTGGACAAGTAACAAAACATTGTCATCATCTGATGATCTAGTACGATCATTTAAACGGCTGAGTTTTTCTATAGAGGGAGTTGTATTACATATCAGAAGTTCTGATACGTTGATACTCCCAGATTTTATATAAAGGTATTGCGAAAGTAACGTCTAAAGACATTTGCTACCTACTTTTCTCCAATATGAAAGTATTTTTAACCTTAAACGAAGCCAGGTAATTGAAGAGTGTAAGAAAATATTCGACTTCGCTTTTGTATTTATTGAGTAGGTTTTTGGATCAACTGATGCATTATTAACTGATATATAGAGCGTTCATAGGAAAAGGGAGACACTTTCGTGGGATAATTCAACACCAAATGGGATAATCCTAGCTAGGTGATGGACAACAATACTATTCCGTAATACATGAGACAACTTGATAGAAACAAAGTTCTTACTAAAGAATAAAACATTTTCTAACAACATCTAAATCGGAAAAAAAAATAGCACTCTTAGACAACCTGCTAGCAATAGTGAAACAACCCGTTTCAAATATAATATTTTGTAACTTAGGCTTCGAGCCAATTTGATTGCAAGGCATAATGTTTTTATAAGAATAAGATTTAAGGTATAATAGTGTCATTAGGGATACTTACATAAAAGTGACCAGTAAAGTTTTAAAATTTACAAGATGGACTTTTTCTCTTATTGGTAGTACTCTCTGTTTTTTTTTTATTATTACTATCTTCACTTGAAATCTTGTCACTACATACTTAGAGATAATTTTCTCATTTTTTTCAATTATTATCCCGGGTGTTTCACATCATCTGAATAGCCCGAAAAAGCATCAAACCACTCATTTAAGATTATGTGGTGTCGCCACAAAATGACCTAGAAACGATCGTGAAAGTTGTTCTTATGCCCGTTTAAAGTCGTGGAAGTACTTAATATAACATTCTATGTCCCTTCGAGATATCCCATGAAATTTGATGCATGGGTTTCGGGGACGTCTAAAACCGTGACTTATAACCTTCAATTTTGACTGTTTTAGGGCTCCTTCGGGCCCGGTCATATTTTTCGCCTAAAACCATCCTATGGGGTGCAGCACGACTTATAATGCATTTATAGAGTTTCACACCTTCTGAATTGTCCCAGAATGCTATCAAACCACCAATTTATAATTTTATGGTGCAGCCACGAAATGTCTCCGAAATGGTCGTAAAAGTTGTTCTTAGGCCCGTTCAAAGTCATGGAAGTCCTTAATATACCATCCTATATCCCCTCGAGACATCCCATGAAGTTCGGATCACGGCTCCCGGGGACGTCGAAAACCGTGACTTATAGCCTTCAATTTTGACCATTTTAGGGCTCACTCAGGCCCAGTCATATTTTTCGCCGAAAACCTTCCTATGCGGTGCGGGAAGACTTATAATGCATTCGGGAGTTTTGCACCATTTGAATTTTCCCAGAATGCCATCAAAGTTCAAACCACCAATTTATGATTTTAAGGTGCAGCCACGAAATGGCCTGAAACGGTCGTAAAAGTTGTTCTTAGGCCGTGTAAAATAGTGGAAATCATTAATATAGCATCCTATGTCCCCTCGAGACATCCCATGAAATTCGATGCACGGCTCCCGGGGACGTCCAAAACCGTGACTTATAGCCTTCACTTTTGACCGTTTCAAGGCTCCCTCGAGCCCAATCATATTTTTTGCCAAAAACCATCCTATGTGGTGCGACACTATTTATAATGGCTTCACACCATCTGAATGGCTCCAGAATGCCATCAAACCACCATTTTTATGATTTTAAGGTGCAGCCACGGAATTGCCCCGAAACGGTCATAAAAGTTGTTCTTATGTCCGTTCAAAATCGTGGAAGTCCTTAATATACCATCCTATATCCCCTCGAGACATCCCACGAAATTCGGTACACGGCTCCCAAGAACGTCTAAAACCGTGAGTTATAGCCTTCAATTTTGACCGTTTCAGGGCTCACTCGGGCTCAGTCATATTTTTCGCCGAAACCATCCTATGTAGTGCGACACGACTTATAATACATCCAAAGAGCTTCACACCATCTGAATATCCCCAGAATGCTATCAAACACCTATATTATTTTAAGGTGCAGCCACGGAATGGTCCCGAAACGGTAGTAAAAGTTGTTCTTAGGCCCGTTTAAAATCGTGAAATCCCTTAATATACCATCCTATGTCCCCTCGAGACATTCCACGAAATTCGATGCACAAGTCCCTGGGATGTCTAAAATCGTGTCCACAACCTTTTGAAAAAAATCTGGCAAAAGAATACCTTAAGAAGAAATTTTTATGCGAGGAATAACCTCGATGCATTTTTCGACATTCACCAAGCATTTTCAGCGTTGACTCATTAAAACCAAATATGTACAGTGCACGTGAACTATATCTCTTATGTTTCAACCTAGTTATTCTCCCTTTTTCGATACTGACCAAGTATTT